>NC_067245.2:315116743-315419773 GCF_019359855.2 Lolium perenne
TACCAGTGCCACAGGGTTTGGTGTCACTAGGTACAATCATTAATTTGTGATAGTAGTGGTATACAAAAATAACTAGCACTCACATTTTTTTTTGAATGCATGTGATTGTGTAAACACAAAAAAATGCACTGTGGGAGAGCCTTTCATTTAACCCACTAGTTACCTCGCATATAAAGTGGTTAGTTACTTGAGGTAACAAAATATCTCTATATGTTGGTCTTTGTTTGTCTACTTCAAGTTTTCAAATAATTTGACAACAGTAAGAATTAAACTAGCCACCGTTAAGTGCTTCTACAGTTCTACTTGGAACAGTAAAAAACTTAACTCCAATTAATCATGAAATATATATTTTTTGACATTGAATCATCATGAAATATTTCAATTTCTTAAAAATAGTCAAATATTTTCTGAAATTAGTTTGCAACAAAAATTATATATGGCCGTAGCAATGCATAATCATCCGCTTTAGTGCACAGTTAATTATATGTTGCAGGAGTATATGAAGTGATTATGGTCTCTCAGATAGCAAGTATATCAATCTTTGGCTTTTGTTTGCTTAAGTTTTCAAATAATTAAAACAAGAACAACCACTGTTTACGTGGCAATTAAGTAGCCACGGTTAAAGTGCTTCAACAGAGAACTGAGTATATGATTCAGTAAAAATCTGAGCTCTGATCAATCATGGAATATTTCCCTTTCTTCCAGAGCATCTTTTCCTCAAAGGGTACTGGAAGTCGAACGAACAGTGAGCTGGCAGGCAGGCGTAATATTTACTGAACCATGCATGTGAAAAGACATTGAACCAAAGAACTGTCAAAACTTGAGTAGCAGCTACCAACAGCTCAATTTCGACCAGCTATTCTGCTGTCTAACTTAATCCTTTTTGAGCCTTTTGAGTCATCCTGCCTAGCTGACGTGTCATGTAGAAAAGTGCAGTTGGCTCCATTGCGACAACCCCTTGGACCATTAAAGTAAGCACATAGTTTCATTGGCCTCAATTTGGTATCTCTGTTAACCATAGAAGTACCGTTCATGGCATCAGTTTGCGGAGGAGCAGGTTGGTGGTACATTCCATACTGCAGTCGCTGTTGTTCAGGTGGCTCCTGCCTCTCCCCTCCATGCTGATGGATCAGGGTTTTGTAATAAGGAATGCCCCTTGCTGGGGCACTTGAAAAGTTCATAGCCTGACTTGATCCTGGTGGAAGATTCATAGCTGGACTTGATCCTGGGGGAATATTCATGGCATTCATAGCTGAATTTGAACTTGGTGGAAGACTCATGGCATTCATAGCCGGACTAGGACCTCGTGCAAGATTCATGGAATTCATAGCCGGAGTAGGACCTGGGGGAAGATTCATGGAATTCATAGCTGGGCTAGAACCTGGTAGAAAATTCATGGAATTCATAGCTGGATTTGAACCTAGTGGACGATTCATGGCAACCGGAGGAAATCCTTGAGGTGGTCTATTCATCATTGGCGCTGGAGCCATTGGTGGTGGAAGGGCCATTCGAGGTGGGGGGTGCATAGAATTTGTGTTCTGGAAGGTTGTCATATGATCTGAAAAAGAAGCAGAAGCACTCACTGGAGCACTCACTGCCATTCGTGGTGGAGGGAGTGTACAATTTGTGTTATGGAAGGTTGTCATGTGATCTGAAAATGGGGCGGAAGCACTCACTGTCTTTTGGGGTGGTGGACCTGGTGGCACTGGGGCAACAACAGAACTACTTCTAGATTGTTCATGTCTAATTTGGTTATATTCTTGCGTTAACCTCTCAACTTGTGCAGGATCACTTAGTATTTTGACAAGTAGATCTTGGTCAACCATATTTCCCTTTTGGTTGCTTTGCATTATTGCAGTGAATGCAGCAGAGGCTGCAGCCAACACATCAGGCTCCACGGAGAGATCATAACTTGTTGCACCATTGGATCCATAGTGCTGCTGTTGTGCAGCACTAATTAAAGTATGTGAAATTTGTGGCACATTGATTCTCTCAGGGTCATACTTTCCTGAATGATGGTGATTGTTTGGCATATCGAGCAATGGTGCTTCTGGCTGATCTGAAGCATCATCATCTTCAACAGGGATCAAAGGAACCAATAGGGTTTGGGAATCATCATAACGAGAGTCTTTCACATCAGGGGAAACAAATGGGCTGGATTGGCAGAAAAAAGTTAATGAATAACGAACAAAGTGTCACATCTGAAGAATCAATAAACCAATATTAAGCTTGCTTACTTTGGAGGAATGTTCGATGCACGTGGATACATAGCCTCAAGAGCTCCAAACATTCTTTCATTTTGTATAGCTATCTCCTTGCTTTCTTCTCCAGAGGCAACGTGCCAATCTGGGTCTACTAGTATCTGCAGTAAGATGTTGGGAAATTTAGTGTTATCAAAATTCTCTAGGAATTTTGTGCAAAAGAGCAGTCTAAAATCACGAGTCTTACATGTGACGGGCATTTCCACCTAATAAGGGGAATCTGAGATATGTCAATTTTGAGGTCATTGGTTGGCTGTGGTGACTCAAAGCCTGGAGGCAGGGAATCATCTGAACTCGATCCAGCTGCATGCATAAAACATGAGCCTTTTGCTTGGAGATTGTCTTGTGGTCTTAATCCAGCTTGAGAAGGGGAATCCTCGGATATAAAAAGCCTTACCTGGAAGATTTACAAATGCAAGAGATGAGGCTCCTAATATCAACATTTACAATGTTTAACCTACCTCGAACAAAAAATTACACTGCAGCTCATTGAACTCAGAGATAATGTACTTGAGCAACAAGATGATTACTACACGTGAACTGATATAAAGCACACCTTGAACCTAATTAACAAAGCTAATTTTATTCAGCACTGGCACATGCTATAGCACAAAAAAATGGCTTGATTTAGCACTGCCCATCAAAACTGTGTATGCTAATTGGCTGTATATTTTAGAGAACCACATAAGGATTCCTTCATTGCGCAGCCATGAAGAATGGTGTCTATAAGGTGGATGAACAGTCAACTTTTAACCGGAACGAGGTAACACAGAAGATGGTTTCCTTCTGAATATGACCAGAAATAATATTCAGGACTTCTACTATCCATGGTAAAAAGCAGCGCAATCAAGGCACTCTCCTACGAACAAAAAGATGAGATTCAAAGGAGTTCTGTGACATATTAGAGCAGTTTAAACCTTGTTGCTTTCTTCTTTCTCATACTAGAATCTATGTTCAGGACTATGTACGATCTATGATAAAAAAATAGTAGTAGATCAATTAAGGAGGTCCCCAAGGAAAAGAAAGGAGATTTTGACAAATGGTTCTGTGATAGATCAGTACAATGCTAGAGTCAGGACATGGCTTGTGACCTCCATTTATAAGAAAGCAGTGAAGCTAAGTAATGATGCTAGCTATAGATACAGGCTATCAACAATAAACAATGAATATCCCATCAAAAGTGTTCATATGTTGCGCATCGCTCAGCAGTAAATGGAGTGATGTTATTGGAACAAAAATACATGGATAATCAGTCATGATATTGAGCCAAAAAAAGACATGCATGATCCTTGGGGCTAATGACTGGACGTACCAACCACGAATCAGCACCAGAGTGCTTAGGAAACATGGACAAGGCTATACGCATAAAATCTTGTAATGACAAGCATGAGTGTGATGTATGCCTTTGTGGTTTTACAGAACAAAAATGCAATCAACTTAGGGATGTTAACTGACAAAACAAGCTTGAGAAGTGTATATGTTGCTCTAAATGCTTTATCTCATTAATGAATAGATTAATAAAATAAATTTGCTGGTGGTACATAAAAGAGGGCTTGCCAAACGATATGTCTAACATAAATGGCAATCAAATGTGTCTGATTCTCAAAGACCAATGAGTTAAGTGGCAAGAGCGCATTGCTTAATAGGTCAAATATGGTTACACTATTATATAGCAAGAAAAAAGAGAGAATCTAGTGTGTCACTAAGTTTTTTTTATGAACTTAAATCATACACATTTCATCACATTCATTGATGACAATAAAATGGCCAAGAATGCAACAGAACAATGCCGGCTGAATTTTTTGCACAGTTCATCACATTTCATCACATCCATTGCACTTTTTTTTTTTTTGCATATTTCAATTCAGCAAGCAACCGTATCATAGTCCAATCATTAAGCTCAGTATATTAACAAGTCCCCAGCAAAGATTTTAAGAGTAAGCTCTTCGACTTTTAAGATGTACTATGGAATCAGATGTATTTCAATTTTTAAGAGTAAGATCTTCGATTTGCAGAACACTAAAATATTTATTTAAGAACTGAGCCACTGGTGCAGATCATGAAGTGTATACTTTTTAAGAGTATGCGATACTTTGTACTATGGGATCAGATGTATTTCAAATTCTAAGAGTAAGCTCTTCGACTTGAAGAACACTAAAATATTTATTAAGAACTGAGCCACTGGTGCAGATCATGAAGTGTATACTTTTTAAGAGTATGCGATGCTTTGTACTATGGGATCAGATGTATTTCAAATTTTAAGAGTAAGCTCTTCGACTTGCAGAACACTACAATATTTATTCAAGAACTGAGCCACTGGAGGAGATCATGTAGTGTAAAATATAAGATGATAGGATAAAAGGCTACACTGCATGCATTAAAACGCAGCAGCCTGATTGACCATTTGGGTTTAGTAAACTGAAGTTGGATGTACGGTTGACGCTGTAATTTGAACACACTTATTCAGCAGAAAAATATAACTGCATATACCCAAATTATACTTAATCTACATACTTGCAAAGACCACATGTTATACTGTTACTCTTGTTGGTAGCGAAATTCAGCATTACATGTTAAATACTGCTAGAAAAATGTGGCTAAACTTGGATCGACGCTTAAGTCATGTAATCATGGGCTCCTGATAATGTAGAAACTAAAGATATTCCCTCTTCCCAGTGAAGCATCAAAGGGGTGAAGTTTGTTAATGATGAAGATAAAATATACTTTGTCTAAAGTAGACTATCTATAAGATATAATTTTATAACCAAAATTTTCAGCCTGATTGACCATTTGGGTTTAGTAAACCGAAGTTGGATGTACGGTTGACGCTGTAATTTGAACAGACTTATTCAGCAAGAAAAATATAACTGCATATGCCCAAATTATACTTAATCTACATACTTACAAAGACCACATGTCATATTGTTACTCTTGTTGGTAGCAAAATTCCGCATTACATGTTAATACTGCTTGAAAATGTGGTTAAACTTGAATCGCCACTTAAATCTTCCTAGTGAAGCATCAAAGGGCTGAAGTTTGTTGATGATAAAGATAAGATATACTTTGTCTAAAGTAGGCGATCTATAGGGGTTTGTAGCCAGATTTTTCAGCAGTTACTAGATGCAATATTGCACTTCTCTTTAATTGTTTGGCTTGATGAATGAATTCATTGCTCGCAGCCAAGTACCCTTTTGCTTAGTTTTCCCCACACGTCATCTGTATCCTGGTGCTGTTTCATTGCTTCATACAGATTATGTTAGATGTATACGCACAGCCCAGAGGCTGCCCGATCAATCGATTATTTTTGCGTAGGCGCTGGGTTTTTTTCTGCCCATTGGCGGAACGAAACCCACATCTCATTCGCTTCCGCCGCTGGCGAGATTCAAAACTCTCGCACCTCCAGGCAGAAGCGCAAGCACGCAATAAGATGGTGGATCGGCACCGGGTTCGTTTTACAACAACAAGATAATAATCAATCAATCAAAACAAAGCAGCACAGCACGCAAACGAAGCGGAATCAAAATCTGGGGAAATCCTCGAATGGGGGACCGGCGGCGCGAATCCGTGTTTGTCGATGGCAATACCTTGCAGAGGTTGGGTGCGGCGGCCCACGAGACGCGCCTCTGCCGCCTCGACCCCATCGCCTAACCCCCCGGCAACCGAATCGAGTCCGATCTAGTAGACGGGAACGCGAGCGGAAACCCTACGCTGAGGCCGCCGCAAGGGGCGCGATCGAAGGGAACGGACGGACGGACGGGTAGATGAGGGTCGCTTAGGGTTTCGTTTCCTCCGCTTCTCGGCGGCGGCGGCGGCGGCGGGTGGATGGGGGACGGGAGGTGGTGGAGAGGCGAGGATGTGCTGGCGTCGGCGGCTCTGCCCTGCCCTGCCCCTTTGTTATTATCTATCGTCGATTGCGTTTGGGTTGTTTATTATTTCCCCTTTTTTCGGTTTGCGGTTTCACACGATTTGATTAATACGGTTCCAAATATAAACCCAGCCAGCCTCTCGGCCGAGTCGGTGTGAAATTACCGGGCTGCCCCTGTCCTGTTCGGACTCTGCACCGAAGTTGCCCGAGGGTAGGTTGGTAATTGCGCCGTCGCAGTCCGTAACTGGCACGTAATTATCGCGTGGTCAGGTATTAGCTCGTCGAGCAGGTTCATCAGACGTACAGTACTTGCTTGACAAAAACATATTAGTCGAAGGTTAGTGTTTTTAGGAGGGTATATACGTGCGTACCAGACAGGACAACTCCATCCAGTACTGACTCCATTATTTCATTGACAGAGACTTTTATGATTAAAAAATTGCACAATTTGGGTTCCGAAGATCATCACATTTTAAATATTTTTTTATGTTCTTTGACTCTATGCCTGATTATTTTGTTTTAACCTGAAGCTTCTGGTCTACTTGTACCAGAGCTAACTGACCCAGGTCCTACCCTGTGAGTTCGACACCAAATGAATTTTGTACAGCGTTGCCAGGCATTGAGCAGGTGCAGCGCAGGTACTTAACAATGAATCAGCTCACAGGAATAGTCTGCTGTGTCATGCGCTTCTCATTGAAGATATATCTTCAAAGCTGGATCAGAATTCAAAAGCTGCATAGTGCATGCTAAGTTATTTCCCTACAAGAACACAAAATATTGAAAATCCATAGTACACGGTATGTCCATATGCTCAGCCAGACAGACACTGATCCTTTGATAAAAAAAAAAGAGACAGCAACTGATAAGGGTATTTCCAGCTGGTTCTGGGATAAGTACCAGCTTGTTTTTTGATGACAACCATGCAATACTATGTTGGAACAGCCAAGAGAAATTACGTGACAGAGGAGGCCATGCCACTTCACATCTCAAGTCAACATCCATGGATGCTCATCACCAGTCCAGAGTTTTCGACGATACAACATAAATAGTTAACACAGATCATATCAGGAATGCATATCCTCGCATTAGTACCAAATCATAACACGAATACAATGCCGCACCCTCAGCAACCTACTCATCTCGGTATCAACGCCGCAGCACACGCTCATGCCGAAAGGACCTGGGAAGAAAATCCACCCCGTTCATCTCTTCTTAAAACCATACTTCTTGCGCTCGTAGAAGAGGTCGGTCTTGGCACTTCCCAGATTCACAATCTTGGGGCATCCGTCTCGGTCCTTCTCCTGCTGCGTGCACTCCTTGCAGTAGTAGGCGTCTGAGATTCCGACTCCTCCACAGATGACGCACCTTCCCTGGAACGAACCGTAGTTGCACTCGTCGCAGACGCGAACGAGCGTGCACGGGCGCACGTACGAGTCGCACACCACGCACTTGCCGTCGCACTTCTCGCACAAGCGGCCGATCGCGATGCCGGGCTGCTTCCGGCACATGATGAGATCGGGGTGATGTTTCGCCATGGCTGTCAGGTGCTAACCTGTGAAATATTGTTCAAACCAATACTTGTCAGGAACTAGTCATCTCAGGCTGTCTGCAAACGAAATGAAATGTTGAAGCATCCTTAGAGAAACAAAGTGTTAATTCAGTTAGTGCAGCTTTGGAAATGTAGCATCTAGAGGAGAAGCAAACTGTTAATGCAATTTATCTGTTGCACTTGCAACCGATGACACTTAGGTGTAACAATAGTTAACACAAGAACAGATTGACCTATAGGAGAAGGAAGTTTACTACTCGTACTAGAATCCATAATAACCATCAACGCAAATACAGCAGGTATGGTTCCAAATTCCACACACAATGTTGAAGATCTATTCATTTAGTGTCACTAGGGCCCCTCCAGACATATTTCCATGGGATAATTCACACAAATACTGTGGTTATGGTTCCAAATTCCACTCAAATTTCGATGATATGTTCATTACTGTAATTAGGATCCCACTAAATATATTTCCATGGGATATATCTTTTCCAAAGAGAAACATCACCCGAAACAAACTTTTAACGAAATATGTTTGCTACACTTGCAATCAATGGAAACTAAGATGTAATAACCCTTCTGGGCATAGAAGAAAACAAGAGCTAACTTATTTCATTCCTAACATTGAAATTGTTTTAAGAACTATTAATTCATCAAGCCCTGTATCATCGAAGTGAAATAATCAACACAAGGACAGTTTACTCTTAAGGAGAAGTATGGTTCTAAATTCAGTCCCAATGTTCCCATGTATTCGTTTAGTGTCATTAGGCCCACCTCAAACTTATTTACATGGATTAACTGACACAAAGATAATGGGTATGGTTTCAAATTCCACCGGACATATTTCCAATATACTTATTTATTATCATTACAGTCCCATCAAACATCAAACGTTTCCTCATAAAAGCATACAGACATGTAGGCATATGTCCACAGAAGCCACATCATAGTACACACTGCGAGCTACAAATGTAATCACAGCAGAACAAATAATATCCTGAATGCCACCACACAATGATTAGGTAAGGTATCTTACGACAGTACAATGTGGTTCAGATGTTCTAATTTCTAATTTCTAAGTTCTAACTCTTTGATATAAAGTTGATTCATAACATTTTCCGATCAGATCAGTCACCTAGTTACAGAAAGAATCTTGTTCACGACTTGGAAGTTACGAGACAGTGCCGTACTATAACTATATCCATATATATTTTAAACACAATACACATTAAAAAACTGAAATACAACCAAATGTTCTGAAGACTAAACAACACAAAATTTAAGTGAATATTTTATCAGTTCGATTGACACAAACAACCTGCTATGATACTAGTTACATACATTTGTTTCAGGCCACTAGCAGCAACATAAATGAATCACATCACATGTAGGAGATACCTGCTATGATACTAATTACTTCACTAATCAGTAATCACTAATTCAGCCCCACAAAATAAAATTTACAGTATGGGTTCCAGCCTCATAGTGTACAAATCAAATAGCATTTGTTCCAAACTCCTATGTAAAGATAGCCAACATAATGTAAGTGTGATGCTGCATGATTATAACTATATCGACTGCATCTGAATCACAAGGATTAGAGTTGCCACCTGTATTCCTTGCTCTCATGGACGTGTTTCAATTTGCGGTCAATCGAACCACTTGAAGTTTAGTGGATCTAGAGAACATTACTCGGAAGACTCCTACTCCAGGTGCTTAGAGAGCTAGGGTTTGGTACAAACGGGCTCGCCCCGCCCCCAAGCTACGGCGGCTGACCTAAGGGATAACGCGAGAAACAGGGGACTTTTTTCGATAAAGGATGCTTTATTACTTTTGGGAAGCAATTACATCCAGCCTCTAGGTAGTACTACCAAAACTCCGAGCAAAGATCACCCACCGGAGCGGTGGCACGAACGCACGGCAGAGGAAGCTAGCGAATGCACCCATCGTATTCAGGTAAGATAACCTGGTGATTGCCATACATCACACATCAGAAGCCCTAGGGTTCGAGTTGCGCGCACCTTCGTAAGGAGGAGCTCGAGATGCGGCGGCGCTTCCTCCTCGCTCCCCGCAGGCGACGCGCCGAGACCCGAGACGGCGGCGACGACGAGGGCGGAAGAGATTTCGGCGGCGGCGGCGGCCGACGCGACTAGAAGCTTGCAGATGAAAGACGGAGAAGATTTCGGGTGGTGACGCGATGGGGATCGCCGTCTAAATCGCCCAGGACGCACTATCGGGCGGCTGGCAGTGGTCCGTGCAGTCCAACATATTTTGCTCTTGTAGGTGGGCCCCACCTGTCGGCCTCTCTACTCCCCCGTCCTCTTCACCCCCACTTCTCCGTGTCAGTTCCGGCCGCCGCCGTTGAGCGCCGCCACAGCGGAAATCCGCGGTTTGTAGCGACAAAATCGCGATCGACGGAGGAGGAGGCGATGGATTCGGAAGGAGCGTCGAAACTCGAGGAGGTCGCCGCGTACCAGAGCAGCGAGGCGAAGCAGGCGAGGCTGCAGTCGATGCTCGCCGCGCTGCTCGACGACCCCATACTCGCGGACGTCCCGAGGAAGCCGTCGCTGGGGGACGTGGACACGCTCATCAACCTCGAGCTCGGCAGCGCCATGCGAGTCACCGTCGTCAAGCTGGACAACTCCCAGTTCGGTATATCCCAATCCCCACATCTTCGTCAGAATCGATCCTGTAAAACCATGTGCTGACCCGCAGCAATTCGTTACCACGCTTGCGCTTGTGGTGGAAAAGATGTCGCTGTGCTGAACACTGCTACTGTCAAGGATTTGAAGCTGGCTGTCAGGAAGAAGATCACTGAGATAGAGCAGGGCCAGATGGGCCATCGGCATATCTCATGGTAAGGGCATACGGCGTAAGATTTATTGCTATTGTGGATCATGTGTCGTTTCATTCATGGTGTCTAGTTGATTCGTGTTGAAATGGAATTCATCTAGGTACTTGACGTTCTTCGAGATGTTGCCGATGTATATTCATTTTTAATTAAGCCCATGCTGGGCACAACAGGCTGTTGATCTATCAAATGTACTAGTTTAGATGTGTGTGGTAATCTAAATATGAGGCTGAGAGTCACAAGATATATGGGGCTGATTTGAATTCTGAATTAGCTCGAGACAGTTGAGAATCTGAAGTCAATTGTGATTTTTAGTTTGATTTTGCACTGAACTTGGACCTGTTTGGTGCTCCCTCCGTTTCATATTAGTTGTCAAACATAGGGCGTAGTAAATAACTGAATGTCTGTACATAGGGTTTGTCAAGGTCATCTGAATTACGTTTTCTGTATTAATATCTTTCAGTTGATACTTGGGAAAACTGATGTTCCAAGATTGACTTGTAGAAGTAGTTGAAGCTCAATATAGACTGCTGACTGAATATTTCTTACGACTATTTTGGGAACGGATGAGTCCTTTCTCTGTACACTGTTTCAATCTTATGCTCGTGCTATTCAGATCCTTCTCTCCAGAGAAAATAAGGAACTTTCTAAACTCTAAAATTGAGACGCCATTTCCTTGATTCCAAGCTTCTGCTATGTGGTTATGCCGTTATAAGTCTGTCTTGGACAGCACACTGTTTTACTGTCAGATATGACAGTAGCACTCCCTGCAAACACTTTGTGGCATTAGCTCGAGACGTTGAGAATCCAAGCTGAAGCTTATTGTGATTTTTGGTTTGATTTTCCACTGAACAAGGACATGTTTGGTATTGGCTATCTGCATGTGTGAATAAGGGTAGTCCCTATCTTGACTAATCTCTTTCAGTTGAAACATAGGAGAGTATAATGTTAAGAGATTGTCTTCTGAAGAGCTCGACTCTGAAAGAAATTGCTCTCGAGATATTCCACGGGGATTCTAAACTCTAAACTATGACCCATTTGCTTGACTCCATGAAGCTTCAACTACATGGTTATAAGTTTGTCTAGGACAGTACACTTTTTCTGTTTGCATGTCTGATATAACAGTAGCACTCAGTGCAAAGAGTTCTTGGCATTAGCATTTTTTGCCACTAAATTTTAGAATGTATTATGCCTATTTGCCAGAGAAATTATAATATGTCATATGAGGATTGTAGTGCTGTTATATTAAACTATATGTTGTGAAAGCTGAACTGTTTGATTGATGTACAGATAGAACGTTACTAATGCTGCAAAAAACAATTACAAGTTCATAATATTGTTCAGCATCTACCAACTATAAGTTCAAGCCCATATAAGAGTTCTGCAATTCAAAAGCTCCAGCCATGAAAGCTTACAACTAGTTAGAGATCCTACTTTACTGATGTTTGCTAGGCTTGATAATACAGCCTTCTGTTCTAATGTTAACTTAACTATATAATAGCTGACAGGCTTGTATTGAAGTCCCAAAAAGTGTCACCCTGGTATCCATTTCTTCCTGAACTATATAAGTTGTATATGTAAGCAACCTGTGCAATGCTTTTTTGCTGAATTTTATCACTCAGCTCTATTATTTTAGCTGTAAATATCAATCCTTTCGTCCATTTCTCTATTAAGGATAAGGAGAACTGGCATACTTTTGGTGGCATATCTCAACCTTTTGTTTGACATATTTCCGTTGATAACGGTACTGGCATGTCCAAAGTTTTCTGTTAAGTATTTATTTATGTTTGTCCCAGGAAGCATATTTGGGAGAACTACTGTCTGACACATCAGAGTGAGAAGTTGATAGATGACAATTCTGTACTTTCTTCTCAGGGCATTCGTAATAACTCAAAGGTATACTTCCTCCTGTTAAAGAGTAACAGAATTCCTTCATTTCAATTTTCTGGAATTATCAGTATGCATAGTAGCAAATGGAACCTGTTTGGGGAACTACACATCTCTTATGGTATATATAGATACTTATCTTTTCGGATAATGTTTATATTTACTTCTTTCTTAAGATGGCAGTGGAATCCGTATGACCAAATAAGATAGTTTGACCACAGATATATCATAGAGATAATGTTGTTAGATATGGCAGGTAGTAACCGAGCTTTAACTGATTAAAGTCATTGACTCTGTTAACTAGGTTTGTTTCTCACCGCACGTCATGTCCAGAGTTCATCAGAAGCATTCTAGGAGAAGAAAACACCGTTTCTTCCATGGTCTTAGCAGGAAAATGTAATTTCACCTCATGATTTCTGAGCAAGAGAAGCCCGTCAGATGCATTCTAGGAGAAGAAAACGCCGATTCTTCCATGGTCTTAGCAGGAAAATGCGATTTCACCTCATGATTTCCGAGCAAGAGAAGCCCATAATGGCAGTGGAGAGTTCATTTCCGACACGAAGAATGCTCCAAGATTTAGCTACGCCAACGAAATGGGGAACTAGAAACCGGTAGTGTATTTGTGGAACGAAGAAAAGAGGCAGAAGTTGCAGAAGATTGTGTATGCTTGGGAAGAGCAGCACCTAGCTAATGTATGTTCTTGTTTCAAACCTAGTCTAGTCATGTAATCTGCCAGTGGGAAGTCCATTCCACGATAATGCACTTTTAACAAGTCAGCTAACTTTATTTTTTATTCAGAGAATCAAAGTCTGGCTTGTTATATTTAACTCTTGCACATGTTACACAAAGTGGTAGATTGCTCCTCTCTGATGTTCTAAGCAAAACCAAATGTATTGATTAAAATTACTTTCTGACTTCCTGTAAGATCAAGCCTCAAGCCTTGTGCCCAGAACCAACAGACCAACTTGACTTTGGTCCAAAAGGAAAAGGTGTTGACTGGAAACTGATTCTTTTCTTAGAACCAACATTCCCAACAATTCATCCAGCGTGGTCCCCAGGCACATGGGCCATGCCATACCTGAAATGCTGAGATGATAAAACTGGCATGCATGCATGCAGTGGCATGTACAGACAGAAATTATATGCTCTTGGCTGAAGAAAAAACATGCAGAAATCTCAACAGGTGATTAACCAGGCTGAGAGGGACATGAAAAGGGGATAACTTTTTTCTTCATCTGGAAGGGCACCAAGGGGATAACTTTTTAGCACAGATGTGGTACCTCCTGTCCCAATCCCAAACACACTATTGGTTTCTAGTTTCCCAGCCACAGGCACTTTAGCTGGCTACACAGCAAACCAAAGCCAGCTTAACTATCTGCTTTTGCAAGTCAGCTAGCTTTGGTAAACTATTAACTCAAAATTCAGGTTCAGAGAATCAAATCTACCATGTTATACGTATGACATGCCCTTGTTACGAAGTAATTGGTTGATGTCTCAACTGTTTAAAACAGGCAGCAACAAACAAATGTATTGATTTAAAACATAGTTTCTTTTTTACCATGATCAAAACCAAAAGGACAACCTGATTTTAGTCAACAAAAGCAAAATGTGTTGACTGGAAAGTGGAAACTGATTCTTCTCTTAGAACCAACATTCCCCAAGGTCTTACCTTGAAAATAATCTCCAAGAATTCAAACACTAGTCCACAAGCATACCTGCAATGCTGACAAGATAAAATGCATGGATACACACAGAAATTACATGCTCTTTGGCTGAAGAAAAAACATGCACAAATCACAGCAGGTGATCAACCAGGCTGAGAGAGACACAGAGAGGATAACTTTTTCCTTAATATGGAAGGCACCAAAGGGGCTTGGCACAGCTGTGGTACTACCTCCTGTCCCAATCCCAAACACACTATTGCTTTCTAGTCTCCCAGCCACAGGCACACTTTGGCTGGTTACACAACCAACCAGCACAAGACTCTACTAAAACTCACACTGCGCCATGCCATACACCTAATTGTAGATGTTGGCATGGAGTGCACTACCACTACCAGTTGAGGCTGAGGACCACACTACCGGTTAATACTAGGACTGTAACCAACTTCCAGACATGCTTCCATATATGCTTCTAATAACTGTTGCAAGTAAGTAGATATAGCTAGGACAGTGACACCAGTGCTCTTTGGATCAGTAGGCGAGTAAGCAGGCAGGGCTCTCACATGAACCCTGCAGGGTACGGGGAGCTGAGAGTGAGCTCCAGGGAGGTGCCTGCGTCTTGGCTGGGCATCGTCATTAGCTGCTGGTTGCTGTTGTAAAAGCTGTACTGCTGTTCTTGCAGCTGATGATGGTGTTGCTGCTGGAATGTCATGGTGTTGGTGGTGGCAGGTACCCAGGACTGAAAGTTGGAGCTGGAGTTGGACTGCAGGTAGCTGCCGTTGCCACCGCCTCCGTGCTGGCCGCCCGTCGGGAAGAGAGGGAGAGTCTCGGGCTCCCTCGTCGGCGGCGTCTGGTCGGCGGAGAAGAAGCATGCCGGCCAGCGCGTCGGCGCGGTGGAGCCGTGGTTGCCCGCCCCCGAGCTCTTCATCACTCCCATGTAGTCCTGCATGCAACAAGCAGATAGATTAGTGTGCGAATGGTTGAGTTTCATCGGCGTACATCTAGATGTTCGATCGATCGATCGAGCACGAGTTAATTACCTGCAGCTGCACGAAGCTTCTCTCGGGGGCGCTGCTGTCCTCCCAACAAGTAGTAGTAGTGCTCCCATCCATCTGCACGTCCGAGCCTCCACCGCCGTTGCCTGCGCCGTACATGCCGCCATAGGAGGCAGCCGCCGCTGCACCTGAACACGCTACGCACAACCATTAGCTTGATGTCGGAAGTGCATGAAGCAAAGAAAATGTAGCAGCGCGAGAAAGACGTGCGCACGTACCGGAACCAGGGGAGAGGACGCCGAGGTAGCCGGCGTTGGCGTCGCCGGGGGAGGTGGTGACGACGCCGAGGCGCTTCTTGTGGCGCTCGCGGGCCTTGTGGTTCTGGAACCAATAGAAGACGTTCTTGCCCTCGATCCTGCCGAACTGCCGCAGCCGCGCGGCGATCCGCTGGATCTGCTCCGTGTTGGGCGACCGGATGCCGCAGCCGTAGTAGAGCTCCTTGAGGATCTTGACCTGCTCCTGCGTCGGCGTCCACCGCGCCCCGGTCGGCCGACACGGTGGAGTTGCTGCAGCACCGGCCGCGGCAGGCACGACGGCATGGCCAGCCGCGCCCGCGCCGCCGCTGGCCTGCTGCTGCTGCTGCACTTGTCTCCAGACGCTCGCCCTGTCCATGGCGAGAGGATCGTGCTGCTAGAACTAGTACTACTCCGACGAGCAGTGGCAAGAAGAGGAGGAAGAAGGGTTGGGGGAGACATGGATGGATCACATGAGAGAGTATATATGGAGGCAGGATGAGCTAGGTAGGAGGAATAGGAGTGTAGCCTGGGCAGAGGTAGGGTGATATAGGGTTGGAGAGAATCATGGCGGTATCTTTTGGAGAGGGACAAGTGAAGTTGACACACGTACGTACGTACGTAGCAGCTCTTTCTTCTCTCTCGGAGAAGAAAACCCCATGGAGCATCGAGCATCGATCATGGAGATGGAGGGGGAGCAAGGCATGTGGGGACTATGAACAGGGCATGGGACGCAGACGCCTGCTTTTGGCAACTGCTTCCTCCTCGCCTAGCCTAACATAGGTTGCATTCCCTCCCTCTCTCTCTCTCTCACACACAGGGAGATAGAGATGGGGAAAAGCATTGATCGATGTATCGTGGTGTTCATACATGGATGGACTGATCGAGTTCAAGTTGCGCCATTTTCGTTTATTTTTCGTTTGTGGGACAAAGAGTAAATGTGATGTGAAGGTTGACGTGTGTGCGTGATTTCTTGTCTGCCGCTTCTAATTTGTTTGTTTTGGTCAGGTTGACTGACTGAAGCATTTTGGATATGGACTGAAACACAAGGCAGTGAATAATTCTCAGGAGAATTAACTTAATTATCAGTTAGGTGATCTTATTGAATCACGAAGCAATCCGATGGTTTGTAAGTTAGGTGATGTTATGGTTTTGCGTGCATTTTTTCGGTTGCAACTCATGGCTAGCACAAACCGTGATGTAATCCAATTATTTATAAGCAGAGTTAACTAACTATTTATAAGTTGACTTAGAATTCATCTCCGATTCTCAGTTGAGAATTAGCAAAACCCTTTTCTTGTGTTGTTTTTTACAGACTCAATACAAGGGATATGATGCTGAAGAGAAATACCTTCTTCTTGCAAAACTATGCTTCTTTGTGCTCTCCAATTACCCATTCATCAAAGGAAAACACTTGTACTTCCCCGGAGGACCGATCCTCCCGGGTCGAGCTAGTTACATGCATGGTCCTCGTGGCGAAGGAAAAACTAGGTCATGTTGCAGTGGGTCCCACCCACCTTCCCATCCTCTCTACCCTCTCCTTCCTCTAGTTTCTTCTCTCGCTGCGCTCACATCTCAATGATCCAAATGTTGAATTCCCGCCGCCACCCACGCCCTCGCAGATCGCCGAATCTCACCCGCCTGCCCCCTCAAGCGTCGCCAACCCTCCCCATATCCACCAAGCTTGCTTCGGGATGGTGATGCAAAGCTTGCCCACGGCAAGGGCCGTGCAGGTCGCTGGCCCCGACAATGGCCATGCCCCGAAACCCTAGCTTCCTCTCGCTCGTCGTGCGTGTTGCAGGACGACGTCGAGGATGACATGGTGTGTGCTGCTGGCCAATGCCATCGTGATCCATGTTGCTTGCGAACGACGGCCTGCAGCGAGGTCTTTGGCTTCCACAAATTATGCTAGTTGCTTTCAGCAGCTAAGGTGTATGCTCCTAGTGGTGTTGGGTGGTGCTGCCAAAGTCTTCGACGGGTGCTACCATGGGCGAACGGCGATGCTACCATGGGACGGAGCCGGGTTTGATTTTGATGCGAACTTTTTAAATTTTTTATACCGAGTATAAATGTGTGGATTTGGTATAAAAAAAAACAGACAGATGTCAGCAGGTGGAGCCGTGCAATGGGGATTTTAGATCCCGGAGTACTAGTAGCTGCTACTGCTGCTATTTAATTACCTCTGCTTTTTTTTTTTTTTTTGAGAAAATTACGTCTGCTCAAACTTCATGGTTACCGCAGGTACGTACACACGAATATTCTTTTTTCTGGAGGGACGGTATGTGTACAGTGAACACGAGGACGGATATGTCTTGTGCCATGATTGATCCGTGGGAAAAGCGTGGCGTACGTCCGCGCGGCCGGGGCCGTAGCAGCAGCAGCTAGCATCGAATAGAACCGACCGGCAGGGTCGGCGCGCGTCCCGCTACCGATGCATGCGCGCGCGCGCCTACGTACGGTGTCATGCACTGTAGCACACCAGCTAGCTCCACAGTTTCCGTGCATGCACGCCATGCATTAATCCATCCATCGTCGCACACATAAATACCGAATTGACAATGAATTAACATTGATTCTGACCAGTTTGGCCCACCTATCAGAGACAAATTCCTGACGTGGACTAGGGCCTACTTGTCAGTGCAATAAAAATAAAATAAACATTTTTCTCCTCTCTCTCTCTCTCTCTCTCTCTCAACATCCCGTTGAATGGAAGTGGTCACCATTGTAGTAAGGTCTCTAAAGTTAGGTTTTTTTTTTGAAAGAATATCTCTATATCTCATAGAAAGAAAAGAAAAATTCCATGAGGTTGGACCTAAGGGAAATTTTCCTGTGTAATTGCGTGCATAGTACATCATATGAGAAAAATCCTATGAATTCCAATCCTTCAAACCAAACAAGCACTATATGAACAATTTCTGAGTAGTAGAATTATCGAAGGTTCGTACAAAATTCCATTGATCCAAACAAGCCCTAAGATTTATGTAATTGGGCGTATTTGATGTGCTATGATACATATGTTTTTATCTGAAAATGATGGTTTTACAATATGGACTCCATCACTGGTCCATGCACAAAAAATGTGTGATACTAGCAATTCCAAATTATAATTCAAGCCATTGGTACTTTCCTAGATAAGTTGTAGTAGTAGTAGTAGTAGTACTATTACTACTAGCACCGCACACGCTAGTATCACTTTTTTTTTGGCAAAACAAAAACCCTATGGATTCAGATCCTACAAACCAAACAAGCACACTCTATGATCAACTTTCAAGCATTGTAGAATGTGCCTCGCAAAAAAAAGGAAGTAGTAGAATGCTTGGAGATTCCTACGAAATTCCGTTGAACCGAACAGGCCCTAATATTTTATGTCATCGGTGTATTTGATGTGCTATGATACCGGCAGTTTTTCTTTTGAAAAATGATGATTTTACACCTGTGGACTCCATCACTGGTCCATGCGCCAAAATTATGTGATACTGGCAACTTGAAAATAGAATTCGAGGTATTATTATTTACTAGTAAATTTGCCCGTGCGTTGCTACGGGTTAATTTTAGAAATATGATGTATTATATAAATAAGTTGAAAATATAGTTCCTTCTACCAATTCAACATTACCTCAAGTTGAAAATATAGTTCCTTCTACCAATTCACATCAAACATTACCTCAAATGGAAAACAATACTTCCAACTTAATTCTTCATAGTAAATAACACATCTATTGTGTGTACATATGTCTATTATACTCTAAGTGGACCACAGTTAGGGGTACCCTTTACCGTATTTAGTTTAACCAAATGCACTAACTTTTTCAACGAACTTAGGAACTATTTTTAGAAAAGAAAGGTACCCTAGCACTAACCCACTTACATCTCTACAATATGATTCGTGACGTCCTAATTAGAATCTTATGATGGTCATAGACCTTTTTAAAAGATAACGGGCCCTGTACTCTCTTTAACTTGGCCTAGAAAAATCGGCTAAAATTACTCGGCGATGGGTTGCTTCATCAAAAAAAAATTACTCATGTACACTCCTTCTGCTATAATATAGTTTAGATGAAAATATAGTTCCTTCTACCAATTCACATCAAACATTACCTCAAATGGAAAACAATACTTCCAACTTAATTCTTCATAGTAAATAACACATCTATTGTGTGTACATATGTCTATTATACTCTAAGTGGACCACAGTTAGGGGTACCCTTTACCGTATTTAGTTTAACCAAATGCACTAACTTTTTCAACGACATTAGGTAACTATTTTTACAAAAGAAAGGTACCCTAGCACTGACCCACTTACATCTCTACAATATGATTCGTGACGTCCTAATTAGAATCTTATGATGGTCATATGACCTTTTTAAAAGCTAACGGGCCCTGTACTCTCATTAACTTGGCCTAGAAAAATCGGCTAAAATTACTCGGTGATGGGTTGCTTCATCAAAAAAATTTACTCATGTACACTCCTTCTGCTATAATATAGTTTAGATGAAAGTTAAACTGCACTAATTTCGACTAAGTTTATTAAAAAATATTTATATTTACAATGCTTAATGTATACCATATTAAAATATACTAATGTTGATTTAATAGTCTAGATGTTTATAATTTTGTTTAAACTTGGCCAAAGTTTACATGGGTTGACTTAAAAAGAACCTAATATGCACTATATTTCAGCATAGAGGGAGTAATCGGGAAGTGTTCACGTATATAATTAACCGGGAAGTGTTATTGGTGCACATTCCACACTTAAGAAAACGTGCAAAATCTTGAAAGCAAATATACCTATTCGCTCTCTTATACACATGCCTACGGTGGATAAATAAAGAAAAAAAATAGCCAAGGCTGTACATACCTGCATAGCTGGACTAAAATAATAAATCTAGCAGTCGTCGCTGCGGAACAGGTGCCATGCATCCTCATGTGATTGAAGCAATTGGCGTCCTAGGTATGATATCCCTCACGTACGCCTTCCTGATTATGTTGATCGCGGTAATAGCCGCTCCTCGCACGCGAATGCAGGTTTGAAGACATGGCTTACCGTCCAGGATGTCAGCCGTCGTGTCCAGCTTCAGAACCATGCATTCGGTCACGTGCTCAACGATCTCCACGTTCCGGCGCGTCCGACATGAGCCGAGTAGAGGCTTGCACACTCTGGCATCCAGACTCGTTTTGCTCCGGCAGAGAAGGTCCATGACCTCCTCATGGCTCGGCCAAGGAGGTCGACATGCACGCATAGTGGTCCGGCTTGGATGCTACACCATGCTCGGCCTCCATGGACCTGAAGTGAGCACAGTCGGCGTCTACCAAGTTGTTGTGGATGCACGCAAAGATCAGACCCATGAGGCCGACAGTAATCTTGCCTGCACCCGTACCGAACCATCCCAGGCATAGACCTCCAATGACTTATTGACCCGGCCGTTCTGCGCGTACACCCGGCGATATCGATCATGGCCATCCACGTGATGGTATCGCGTCGAATACCTCCAGCTACCCCTTGACCCGGTGGCCGGCTTTGCCATAGAAGTTGCAGACCGCTTCATCACCAGCAGGTTGGTGCTGCAGATGAGTTCCGCCCCATGAAAATTCACATGACCTCCCGTATCTGGCATCCTGTCACGCCCCCCGGCACGGACTGAGATCCAGTGACATGCTGTGGGCATGTCACCGGTGAACAGTGCCGTAACATGCGCTGCAGGCCGTTGGATCGAAAATGGATAGACAAGATCAAGCACTGTAGCGTTGCACTGTAGATGACCCTGTAGCAGATGTACTGTAGTGACACACTGTAGATTTATCCCTGTAGCGATACACTGTAGATTGTCCCTGTAGCGGCTACTGTTCATGTTCATCTGGCCATCCATTTTCAATCCAACGATCAGAACATGGTTGCATGTCACAGCACTGTTCATCCGTGACATGCCTCTTGCATGTCACCTGATCTCTGTCCCCCCGGCACCATGTTCCCGATCGTTATGGCAGCACGCGACGCCACAACATCGGACAGCAAGGGCATAAGCACAGCGGTGAGTTTCTGTTTCCTTCAATTTGCCTAGAGAAGTACTCGTAGTAGCGCGCACGGTAGCAAGCATATGCGCCGCCCCCGCACAATGACCCGCACCGTACTCCGCGCATGAACTGTAGTAGGCTCTAGCAACAATGCCAATCACGATCAGTTAGGCCACCAGGCTACTCCCACATTAACTCACACTGGAACCTCCTCCTCTGCAGATCATGTGATGGATCGATCAGCCACATAACTTTGGCATGAAGAATCGCCACGGAATCGGCAAAAACCACCGAGTCAGTCAAGAGAAGCACGCAGCTAGGCTCAGATCACAAACTGATATGATCCTTCTCATAGCCACACTAGCTAGCCTTTTGCACAACAGTGCATGTAGTATAATATTTTGTGTCCATGTCAAGCATGTACTGCACCTAGCTGCATGAGAGAGAGACAAAGCCATGCGCATGGAGGGGCCAGCCAGGCTGCGCTGCCGTTGCTTCCACGCAGAGGTGAACATGTACATGCAGCCCAGCCCTAGCTTGCTAGCTCGTGATATCTTCTCCAGTGATGCAACATTGATCTTCTCTCCCCCTATACTCTCATTCTCTATCTCTCTCTAGGGATATGACCGAAAAGAGAGGCATGATTACCCTAGAGGAGCTCTTGCCCTCACTCACCCCCTGCGGCTATCTGTGCCTGAAGAACATAGGTCCTTCCTGTTGGAGACCCTGTTCCCTTGTCTCTCTCTCATTCCTCTCTCTCACATCCCTGTCTTCATTGAATGTCTAGGGGAGCCTGGCAAGAGCTTGTGTGTGACTTCAGTTGGAGCCATCGAGTGTTTCTTGTTTTGTATGATAGGGAGAGGAGTGGAGAGCAACTCTGTGGCCACATGGAATGCTGCGAGGCAAAACGGTCACTGCAACCAGTGAAAGGGCTCAGCTATGGCTCAGCAGTCTGCCTGAAGAAGTTGAGAAAATCATCCGTATGGATTGTAATGTTACTCTTAGTTAGTAGCTTACTTTCCTTCGCAAAAAAAAAACCAGTGAAAGGGACTTGGGAGGGCTAGACGGCAGATGCTATATATATCAGGGCAGGATCAAATCGGTTAACTCAAGATAAGTACTAGTAGTACTGCTGTGGTGAAGAGAAGTGGGAGTGAACAAGAGAAGAGCCCAGAAGTTGGGTCCAAATTATGAAGGGTTTCAGAATTTAATTTGTTAGAGCTTGAGGATTTTTCAGGAAAGCTAATATATGGCTTCACCAATCCCAACTTGATTAGAACTCTTGCTATGGCTTGGAACTGTACCAAGAGACAGTCTAACAAAATGTTGGCATAGATCGAACATTGTTTTCTGAAGTGTGTTTAAGGTACATTAATCCATGGCTATCTACCAACCCTTGCTTTACTGAGGTAGATGATCCTCTCTTTTTTATAGTGCTGGCTAGGAGCTCTGGCATTAAAAAGACATATTCACAAACCTCGGCTCTAGGGATCAAACATGCCGACAGGTGAGGTGCCTAAACATCTGTTCCATACTTAAGGAATGGTGTCTTCTAGTAGTACATGGCAGACTATTAGTGCTCCTGTGCTTTCCCATAACTTTTTTTTGCACGAATTCCGAAGCAGGCAGACTGCCACGATTAAGGGCGCTAATCCTCCTGATTTGTGAAACTGACGTCACCCTAAACCCCAACACGTCCAAACCCAGATCCATCTTGGCCCGTTGGCCCGGCGGTTCCGTTCGGACAGCACGACATGTTCGTTCCCCGTGTCACGAGGACGAGGCCGGCGCCGCCGTTTGGACTCTCCGCCGCGCAACCACGCCGGTGACCTCCAGAGTCTGCCACGCCCGCAACTTTGGTCGAGGGCGCCGCACCCACCCCTGCCGTCACCCATCGCCGCCGCCCCGCGCAACCAGCACGCTCGGTGTGCGGAGGAGGCTGCAGTACAAGCCCGGTCGGCAGGAACGGCCAGGCGAGGGGATGGGATCGTGCGTGGGGACCTCGACCAGGGGAGGGGAGGGGATCGTGGCCTCGACCAGGGGCTGGGCGGGCCAACGGGACGAGCTGGACCTGGGCGAGAGAAGTGCGCTTCTGTGACGTCAGTTCTATCTCTTTAGGAAACCCAGGTGGGATTAGCTCCCTTAATCACAGCCATCCGTCTGCTTTAGAATTTGTGCAAACAAAAGTTGGAAAGCACAGGAGCACAACACTAAGTATATATTGGAAGGGGTAATTTGATGCCTGATTGGTTTACTCAAATTTGTATTTGTACATGACAATTACTTTAACGTGAGACTAAACAAACCTGACATCCAATCATAAATTAAGAGAAAAATTCCAAAAGTAAAAAAATATAGATGATACCATACCACTACATCTGTCATAAAAATTGAAGTATCATAATGTCAAATTACTTTTCTTTCACTTCACATATATTTCTAAAGATTTGTTATTCAAAGAGCCATAATGTAGACTGCACCACATCAAGGGGTGTATTTGGCCACCACTGAAAAACGAATCTAATAGTTGCAAAATATTCCGAAAAATAATCACGGCATAGAGTATAAATTACGACTTCAAATGCATGAGATCTAAAATTTTGTAGAGAAGAGAGATAAAAATAGACCAAGGATTTGTAACAGATAGAAACATTATTAAATGAACAGTACCATGCTGCGATTGTTCAGAGCGCAAGTTACCATTCTAGTTTCTTGAGTTGTGGATTAAATTTGGATCTGAAATTGTATGTTCATGCCAATGAATGCTGTCACTTTGTTTTCAGAAAAACATCAAGTCATTTCTTGATACTCCTCTGTTGAGGAATATAATGTGAATTACAATATTTAGAATCAATGTTGTAAAACTTTACGGATATTATATGCAGAAATATATCACCAAAATCTTGCGTATGGGATTGTGAAAAGTCAAACACGCCTTATCTTATTGGACATTTGGACATAGTACTAAATTAAGAGTTAGTGCTCTATTACGACTTAAGGTTCTAGGGCACCCTCCATGGCCTCTGCTCTGTCCAAGAGTACACATCCCTCCCATCCAAGAAAAATAAGCCCTATAGTATTTCAAGATTTCCCAAATTGTAGGTCTCCTTACTGCTTTCCCACTCTGATTTCTCACCAATAGTTCGCATGCGGGGCGACAAGAGAGGATATCAATGGAAAGTAACCACATCTAGCGATGAAAAACTGTGTTATGAGTTTATATTCAAATTGCACACGAGGGAGCTCCTTAGTATTCATAATAAAACCAATGATTTCTAGGAATGGCGGCCTAGTCATTTTTGCTCCGAGCTCTAGGGAGCCCTACTTTTCAAAAACCAAAATTGATGCTACCTCAGTTTCGATTAATAAGGCGCACACGTATTTCAATGCGATCTTTGACTATATAAGTTGAGCGATAAAATCTTAATTATATTGTACGTAATTAATATCGTAGGATTCATATTAAACACACTTTTAATTATGTTAATTTTATACCAACATAATTAGTATCGTTATATACTTTGAGTAATTCTTGGTCAAAGCAAAAAAAAAAAGGAAAACAAGGACACCTTATTCATCGAAATGGGGGGAGTATTTATTATTCTATAAAAATGTGGATTATTTTTTGTGGATACATTTAGATGGGAGTACATTATTTAGAGCCGGATTTTGTTGGATTGATAATTAGCTTTTTTCTATACAAAAAAAGAGTTGGTTTTCTGACTAGACATAATTCATGTTTTCGGTATGGTCGTGCGTAGTGTTCATGAAAACAAGCACAACTTTATGATATAATAAATTCGGTATTTAAGTATCACACTACCCACAAAATAACAGGTTCATCTGAATTATTTCGCCGACAATATTTTAGGAGCTCCGCCGCTTCATTCCACGGACAGGCAGCAGAAAGCACCCATCAAAATCAGCTGCGCTAGGAGTCCGTGAATATATTCAACGAGCCAATCATGGCGATCCAAGACACGCGTATACGTACGTACGCACTCCGACGTAGTAGGCGCGTTCCTTCCCGAGGTTACTCTGAAAAACGCAGGCAAAGCAACTGCGGCCAATGCCCGATTACCACTAGCGTGATGCTAATTTTCAGCCTACGGTCTGTCCATATTTTACTCCATTCACTGCGATAGCTCATGTATGTCGCGTCATTTCTTGTCCGATTTTTATTACCGCTGCAAAAGCTTCTAGCTAGCCTGCCCGCTGCTGTGTCTGCGTGATCTGAAAAGATTCACCGGGATCACCGCAATATCGCATGCAGATCCTTCATTCATTATATCGGCTGACACTTGTTCACATGAGCTAAGCTACTGGTACTAGTGCTACTCTAGCCGAGCGAGCAAGCAATATTTTATGGTGCGGATTAGCATGCAGATCCCTCACGATTCACGCATGGAAGAAGAATCTATGGATCGATCCCAAACGAAAAACGAAAGGACGTATCGATAGATGTGTATGCTGATGTTTGTTTTCCTTTGCAAAACGAAAAAAAGAAGTTTGTTCTCCTTAACCCCTAAATGATTCAAGTTATAAAAAAACATGTTAATCGATGTTTCTTGTGGCGTTTGTAACAACTGCCTCTTAAATCCCAGTTGTCGCCTTCTACTTTGTCTTTGTCCGACAATTGTTGGTCCTCGCCTCTTATGCTTGTCGTTCCAGTTGCGAGAGGGGGAGGGGTACCTTGGTCCTGCAATCGATGTTGTAGTTAGGTCTATAAAGTTAGGGTTTGGCCAACCGTTAACGGCGGTACGTATGGTGGCTATATAGCGGTGATGTGCAAAAAAATATTAAGGTTTCCCCATCTCCTTACCACCTTTCCCCATCATCTTGACGGTGCTTTCTTGGAGTGGTGGATCTTGTTTTTTGCCTACAAGTGTTGTAGGCTTATCTCAGTGGCGCGTTGTAATGTCAAGCGAACGGCGTGGTCGTGTGTCTTAGCCATCCGGATCTAGTTCAAGATTGATTTCCTACCTCGATATCATTAGAGAGTGTTGAGGTTTGTGTTCCAATGTTCCGTCTGTCCAGACTTGGGGCAACATCCAAGCCCTTTCAATTCAGGGTTTATAGAGTTTAGAGTTTAGAGGGAGGTCCAGATGCCGCACCGAGCTATTCTCACAGCACGCCATCGGTGGATACATGAGGAAGAAGGTATAGGTATCCACATTGCATTGGATATTTATTTTCAAATCCTATCAAGATATTTTGGCATTTTTGCCAAAAATAAGATTAAAATTTAGTCGCTTCCATTACGTAAAGATGGCGAGGACGATAGACAATTGAGTTTGGTTTCAGTATTATTTCAACAAAACAACAATATATATGTGAAGAATAATCATAAACATTTCACTAATTCTAAGATCAATATAGAGGATTTATGCGTTGGTGGGTTCTCGGTCGCCGTATATCGGGCAATAAAGTATGTGTAGATTTTGGTCAAGTAGTATGCCCCTAAATCGTTGTCGTAGATTTAGGATAAATGTATAATAAAATGTGTCTTGGTTCATTTAACGTACGAGCACAGTATCTAGGTCTGTATAGTACTCCAATTCAACACGAAGTGTGTAACAGTCATTTTGAGCACGAATGGCATGTGCATATGGTAAACGAGAATTAACCCAAATGGAGGGGCAGAGTTAGCGTGTGTATAATGGATGTACAGAGTCACAGTTTTACCCATATTTCTGCTCATTTGTTTGATGTTTATTGCTCTAGATGTGAACTATGCACAGATATACAAGCTTTTGTAAAAAAAAATAGGTATACATTTGTACACCCATGTACTAAGATCTCCCTTCGCCGCATGTGCATATAGTATATGCTTAGGAGATATGTTTAGAATAAAACATTTTTTAGTTATGTATCGGTCTTATTTATAATTGGCAGATGCTTACTTAGACACCTTCAAGTACAAATGGCACTAGTGCCTAAAAAATGTTTCGTTTATTTTTATAAGGACTCATCTAAACAGACCCGATCGATAGGAAAAAAATCGGCAGCATCTCGTAGCATTGCCAATCAACCGGCCGGGCCCTACGGCGCCGTCGTCGGCCGCCACCGGCCAGAATTGAAGAAACTCACGCGCGCTAATGGCGTGCATTGACCACGTGCGACGATTGATGGCCGCCTGGCTGCGCTGTGGCTGTGGAGGTCGGCGCGCCACACGCACGCACGCACCCGATTCGTGCTAGCTGCCTGTATGTACGTGCCATGTGCCCATCCATATCGTACCGCGCCTCGACTTGCCCGGCCGTGTCGATCTGCGATGATCAGTACTGTACGTACCGGCCGGCAAGTTTATCGCCGTGCACAACAGACAAGCTAGCTAGCCGTGTACCGGCGTACGACAGGTTCGAATGGACGCATGCAAGCTTGACCAAAACTTTGTACCGCAGAAAGTATCTGTATATATCCGTACCTATATAAAGTTGAGGAGATTTTCTTTTAAAGATGGAGGGAGTAGTAGATTTTTCAGATTGATTTCGGGGCAATGGTTCCATTTCCTCCACAAAGGATAATAGTTCCATGCATGAAATTAAACAAGAAATCGCATAGTAAAAAAAATACGGAGTAACTGATTTTAATATTTTATCCGATCCATAGTAAGTTTCGATGATTTTTTTTTGAAACTAAGTTTCGATGATTTTGCTTACTCCATGTTACAGAATGGAGGGACTTTCTTTTCAACGTTCATCCAATTTAGCAATAAATGATGTTTCGGACACAACTCCGTGCTGACTGTCAATATTCAGCTTAGAATAAAAAATTGTTTTCAAAATATTCTATTTAGTTGGGTTTTCTAGGACTGTGATAAAGACTAGCTTGTGGTCAAAATTACGGTGTGAGTAGCGTGTCAATATCTAAAATGGTGCTCATTTGTGCTATGAATTAACTAAATTTCAGTCAACTATCATGGGAACATTTTGATATATTGTGCATTTTTTTTCGAGTTCGTATGCAACCAGAAATCCAGTTTGATGATTTTGCGATGCAATTTTGCAAAAAAAGTTGAAATTCATTTTTGTTAATTTTCAGTGGTGCTAGATATTTTACAGACATCAAAAAGGCGATCGGGGGGGAGGGGGTGGGGTTGCGTGGGGAGCAGAAAATTTTTCTGTGGCGCATGGAGCTCATGTGCGCCACAGAAATGCGTAGTTTATGTGGCGCATCATCCCACGTGCGCCACAGAAAGCCTTAATTTTGTGGCGCACCAGGACCAGTGCGCCACAGAATGCCTTATTTCTGTGGCGCACATGGTATCGTGCGCCACAGAAATAGCGAAACTAATGGTTGGGACTGGCAGGGTGTGGGTCCCACCTTATGTCTGTGGCGCATGAGCTTCGGGTGCGCCCCAAAAATAAGCTATTTTTTGGTGTATCTAGTCTGGTGCGCCACAGAAACAATCTGTGACGCACGAGTAGCTAGTGTGGCGCACGACTGCACGGGTAGCTGGTGCGCCACAGAAATAGAATCTCATCTATAAGGCTTTTCCTACTAGTGCAAAGGAGAGCGGGTGGAGTTGGGCGTCCCCGCAAATCTCCTGGTATCTAGTCGGTTTTCGTGTTCGCTGGTGTGATTTCAGGTTTACATCTTGCGATCTACCGATCTCATCTTTACCGATGGTTGCTACTCTGATATACTATTCCTTGAACCCTAGCATGTATTCATTTTATCTACAACAATAGGTTATGTTATGACAAGCTTTGCTCGCCTCTAGTGATAAATGGATACAGATGGTGGTGCGCTTTCGACTCATACCAGTGTATGTAGTCGTCGGTACGTGGTCTAAAGATTGATTTATAATTATTGCTTTATTTGTACTGTTAAGCTTCATGCACTAGCCACTTGAACCAAAAATCCGAACTTATGAAAAGGGCTAGGCAATCTACTTGTACACGTCAACACCCCCTCTCATGTGTGACGGGGAGACGAGAAGACAAGTCAATACGTGTAGAGAGGCAAAGAGGCAGCGGAAGGCCGGAACCACATGGCAGGAGAGGCAGCAGAAGGCCGGGACCACACGGCAGGAGGCTGCGGGGAGAGGAGATAATTTTTTAGAATAAATTGGGAAAGTCAGGATTTGAACTCGAGACCTGGGGCTCTGATACCATGTTAAGCTTCATGCACTAGCCACTTGAACCAAAAATCCGAACTGATGGAAAGGGCTAGGCAATCTACTTGTACACGTCAACATGTACTACCATGGATGTTAATTTATCAATTGATCTAGACTTTTGGAAAAAATAAATTAACCATTACATTTGTGTGAAAAACAGTTGTCGAACTTGTATGATTGCAGCGAGTTCTTTGACCTAACCCTTTGCCAAACTTTAAAGCGGCTTCTAGCTTCTTGAAACACCTTAAAATTTCTTATGGCTGTTGGTCACGTCATGCTAGATTGATTAAGTGAAGCACATGACACGACACGTAAATCAGATTGGCTAGACTGAAATGATTTAGCTGTTTTTAGTTCCAAAATAGCTAGGTCATGTTACTTAGGTTGGCTGGTTTGCAAAGATGTTCTCAGAGAATAATTTTGGATCCTCTGGATAACTAAACATGTAGATCACGTCATTTGGTATAGCTAAATTTACTAACTTAAGTCGTTTTTAACACAGATTTTAAGGAAACTTGCCAACCAAAGCAACTTGAGCTCGATTTCAATTAAATTATTTAATATGGTGTGTCTGATCGTATAAGCTTTAAAGTTTTAAGAGGAGGCAAAGATGATCTAAAGTTTGAAAACGAGTCATGACAAAGAAAGAATCTCAATACTTCTGGACTGCTTCAGTAAATCACAAGAATTGATAACAATCCGGTGCAGAAAACGAGGCACCCCCACGCACGCACGCATGCAGGAACTTGTGCGCAGCTGACTTGAATCTGTCGGCCGGAGGAATTGCGGTGCAGTCGTGTGGGCAAATCACGGTCGGGCATGCATGCAGCCGAGACGTTGGAATTTTGAGATGCTCGAGATCCATGGATGGACTGAGCATCGCACAATATCAATATTTTTCTGATCCCAAAATCAACACGAATGGCTGCACCAAAGTTTGCGAAATGAACAGAGCCAGCGGCGGCAGGCTACGTCCTTTTGCTAGCTTCGCAGCAGGCAGCAGGAGGCTGCCAACGCCAAGCATCGATCCCCGTATCATGCCGTCTCTCGTGTCGTCTCGTCACGTCCATCGATCGTATGCGTAACCGTGTGTGTGTTCCTTGCACCAACCAATCATGGTCGTCGTCACCCGACAAGGCATTCTAGCATTACGTACTGTGCGTGTGTATGTACGTGGTCGGGAGTTTTTCTTCGCCTCTACAGGGTTCAGTCACGTACGTTCAGGTCCCACGCACCGGCACACGCCAACGTCGTCGTCGGGGGATAAGACAGAAACATCATTGCGTCTCGTGCGCAAGATACAAACAAGTAAGAATAAGAAGAAGAAGGAGAAGAAGGTCACGTGCACGTGTAACATTGGTCAAATGGGGTGATATGGTAATAAACTGTGTGCCGACCCGGTAATGCTACACCTACGAAAATAGATACGGGAGAAAGCCTACTTACTGACGTGTTGTGAAAACGATTGGAAAAGATAGCCTAGAATTAAGCCCGGCAATCGGGTTGGGTTTGACCGGGTCGATCTTGTCTAGACCCATGCCCGATGACCAAATGGGTGAGGTCCTCTGCCCACGACCCTACCCACGGGTGAAAGACCAGACCCACGCCCGAACCACAAAGACTGCCTACATGGTGCATGCACCGCAGCAAGCTAGCAGCACATGGGCAGATGGGCTGTGTGCTTCACTACGGCTTCTGCGCATACGGCCCACTCGTTCATGTGCACTCGGCCGGCCACCTTTTTCATTTATTCTGTGTCTATGTTTTTATTTTGAACATTATTCTGTGTCTATATGAATGTGACTGTGTGCTAGACTACTAATTACTAGTACGTATGAAGTGATTATTAGATACATATAAATTTGTGTGTGATACTTATCATGTATACAAAATAATTAGATACATATAAATTATAGCATCATGTATGTAATAATCGGGTCACCCATCGGGTAACCCACGGGTATAGACACATACCCATACCTTACCCACAATTAATCGGGTTGCCCACGGGTCGCCCCCATGGGCACACATGGCGACCCATACCCTACCCATTCGGGTCGGGTACCCATGGGCGGACCTACCCATGGGTTAAATTGCCGACTTGACCCAGAATACGGGGAAAAAATAGAAGACAACTGTGTTTCTGGCTGCGCCCGCTTCCGGCGAGTGACACCTCACCGCGCCGGACGTTGCCCTTTGAGGGCATCTACAGCCACGTTTCACAAAGCGTCTCCAAAAGGTTTTGAAATGTGTTGAACCCGTGTGTTTTAAAACTTTTTTTTATCCGGCGCGGCCTATTACGGTGACCGCGCCTCGAGCCCGTTTCCGCTACACAGGGAACGTTCCGGGCACGCCAGACATAACGAAATGCGATGCAAGGAGACGCGGGTCCGACGCGTCAGCGGCTCGGAAGCCTAAAACCCCGTCGCCTACCTTTGGTCAAGCGACGTTAATGGCGTCCCAGATTTCCAGGGCGACGCAGGGACGCATCTCGTCGTGCATGACCGCGTGGCCATCCGCGCCGGCGTTTATTGCGACCAACGCCCCGCTTCGCCTGCCGTCGATGTACATTAAGAACGCCCATGCGGTTCTTGTTCACCCCAATCTCTCGCCGCTCTCAAATCTTCTCCTCGTCGCTCCAACCTCTAGCCAATGTCATCGTCCCCCCCGCAAGATCGCCGCGGCAAACGGCTTCGGACGCGGCAACCTCACCGTGGCGGAGGCGTGGGCGCTGTAACGCGCGAGATATCCTGTCCCGCCGGACATGCGCCTGCCAAGCAACGACGGGTGGAGGACGGCCGTCAATGACGTAGGCGTCCCGCCGCCGCCGTCGTCGGGCAGAGATCGCTGGAGGGACGCGATCAGGGCCCGGCGGTCTGGCCTCACCGCCGAAGAGTTGGCCGATCCGACCTAGGCGGACACCGGCAATGATACCTAGTGGGTCGCCTACTTCTACGCGCAGTATGACATGGAGATGAATAGCATCGCCGGCCTCATCGGCCGACGAAACAACTGGAACAGGGAGGGGCGTGTCCTCTTCTGGGGAGTTCCGAGGCGCACCCTGGAGAACGTCGCCGCCTCCACCATCTCCCGCGGCACGCTGGCAGCCGAGGAGGACGTACTTGTCCTCCTCCAACTCTTCCTCATCAGGGCCCGCGATCGGCGTCGTCCTCATCGCATCGCACCGCGCCCTTGAAGGAGATATGCCCAAGAGGCAATAATAAAAGTGGTTATTATATATCTTTATGTTTATGATAAATGTTTATATATCATGCTATAATTGTATTAACCGAAACATTAGTACATGTGTGATATGTAGACAACAAAGAGTCCCTAGTATGCCTCTTAACTAGCTTGTTGATTAATGGATGATTAGTTTCATAATCATGAACATTGGATGTTATTAATAACAAGGTTATATCATTATATGAATGATGTAATGGACACACCCAATTAAGCATAGCATAAGATCACGTCATTGAGTTATTTGCTATAAGCTTTCGATACATAGTTACCTAGTCCTTATGACCATGAGATCATGTAAATCACTTATACCAGAAAGGTACTTTGATTACACCAAACGCCACTGCGTAAATGGGTGGTTATAAAGGTGGGATTAAGTATCCGAAAAGTATGAGTTGAGGCATATGGATCAACAGTGGGATTTGTCCATCCTGATGACGGATAGATATACTCTGGGCCCTCTCGGTGGAATGTCGTCTAATGTCTTGCAAGCATATGAAAAAGTTCATAAGAGACCACATACCACGGTACGAGTAAAGAGTACTTGTCAGGAGACGAGGTTGAACAAGGTATAAAGTGATACCGATGATCAAACCTCGGACAAGTAAAATATCGCGTGACAAAGGGAATTGGTATCGTATGTGAATGGTTCATTCGATTACTGAAGTCATCGTTGAATATGTGGGAGCCATTATGGATCTCCAGATCCCGCTATTGGTTATTGGTCGGAGTGAGTACTCAACCATGTCCGCATAGTTCACGAACCGTAGGGTGACACACTTAAAGTTGGATGTTGAAATGGTAGAACTTGAATATGGAATGAAGTTCGAATATTTGTTCGGAGTCCCGGATGAGATCCCGGACATCACGAGGAGTTCCGGAATGGTCCGGAGAATAAGATTCATATATAGGATGTCATTTTATGTGAATTAAAATGATCCGGAAGGTTCTACGGAAGGTTCTAGAAGGTTCTAGAAAAGTCCGGAAGAAATAAGGATGGAAGGTGGGACTCCACCCACCTTGGCCGGCCAACCTAAGGGAGGAGGAGTCCCAAGTGGACTCCCCACCATGGTGGCCGGCCACCCCACCAAGGAAAGGGGGGAGTCCCACTCCCCCTAGGTTTGGACACTTGTAAGGTTTTTGTTGGGGTCTTATTCGGACACTTTGACCTAAACCTTGGGGCCTCCACCTATATAAAGAGGGGGAGAGAGGGGCTGGCCGGCCACCCAAGCCACCACCATGGCCGCACCCCTCAAGGGTGCCCTAGCCGGTGCCCCTCTCCCAAACCCTAGCGGTCCTCTCTCTTCCACCACATCACGCACGCTTAGCGAAGCTCCGCCGGATTTCTCCACCACCACCGACACCACGCCGTCGTGTTGTCGGATTCAAGAGGAGCTACTACTTCCGCTGCCCGCTGGAACGGGGAGGTGGACGTCGTCTTCATCAACAACCGAACGTGTGACCGAGTACGGAGGTGCTGCCCGTTCGTGGCGCCGTGATCAAGATCTTCTACGCGCTTTTGCAAGCGGCAAGTGATCGTCTACAGCAGCAATAAGAGCCTACTCTTATAGGCTTTGGAAATCTTCAAGGGTTAGTCTTGATCATCCCCTCGTTGCTCCCGTCTTCTAGATTGCATCTTGGCTTGGATTGCGTTCTCGCGGTAGGAAATTTTTTGTTTTCTATGCAACGTATCCCAACAGTGGTATCAGAGCCGTGTCTATGCATAGATGGTTGCACGAGTAGAACACAATGGTTTTGTGGGCGTTGATGCTCTTGTTATCTTTAGTTTGAGTACTTTGCATCTTTGTGGCATAGTGGGATGAAGCGGCCCGGACTAACTTTACATGACCGCGTTCATGAGACTTGTTCCTCGTTCGACATGCAACTTGTATTGCATAAGAGGCTATGCGGGTGTCTGTCTCTCCTACTATAGTGAAGATTCAATTTACTCTTCTATTGACAACACTAGTATCACCGTTGTGGTTCATGTTCGTAGGTAGATTAGATCTCTCTCGAAAACCCTAAACCACGTAAAATATGCAAACCAAATTAGAGACGTCTAACTTGTTTTTGCAGGGTTTGGTGATGTGATATGGCCATAATGTGATGATGAATATGTATGAGATGATCATTATTGTATTGTGGCAACCGGCAGGAGCCTTATGGTTGTCTTTAAATTTCATGTTGAGTTGTTTTTCAAAGTAGTTGTAATAGTTGCTACATGAGGTGAACAACCATGAAGACGGCGCCATGAACCTTGACGCTACGCCGACGATGATGGAGATCATGCCCGAAGATGATGGAGATCATGTCCGTGCTTTGGAGATGAAGATCAAAGGCGCAAAGACAAAAGGGCCATATCATATCACATATGAACTGCATGTGATGTTAATCCTTTATGCATCTTTTTTTGCTTAGATCGCGACGGTAGCATTATAAGATGATCCCTCACATTAATATCAAGATAATAAAGTGTTCTCCCCTCGTATGCACCGTTGTACAGTTCGTCGTTTCGAAGCATCTCGTGATGATCGGATGTGATAGATTCAACGTTCACATTGTTATCACCAGGATTTGACCGAGTCAGAGGTGGGCCGCGATCAAGATGGATTTGAAGAATATGCATTGGAAGAAGTACGTGAATCGGCCTGTTATGCAGAGTTTGGGCTAGTTGGCCCGTGTATCTGTGATATAGTAGGATACGTGTCGTTTAGGTAGAGTTTGTCTCGTGCACGGTGGGGATTATTCCCACGTTAGAAAGTCCCCTGGACTATAAATATGTATCTAGGGTTTATGGAATAAACAACAACCAACGTTCAACCACAAATCAATCTCGGCGCATCGCCAACTCCTTCGTCTCGAGGGTTTCTACCGGTAAGCATCATGCGTTGCTCGTACTGAAGCCTTTTTGATGGCGAGCAACGTAGTTATCTTAGATATGTTAGGGTTAGCATTGTTCTTCGTATCATATGCTATCGTAGTGCAACCCTTGCATATCTAGCCGCCCTCACACCTATCTTAGGTGTGGGGCGACACCGCTTGATCATTATTTAGTAGATCCAATCCGTTACGGTTGCTCCTTGTTCTTCAAGGATTAGTTTAATATCTGCAATAGTTAGGCCTTACAAAGGGTTGGAGGATCCAGCGGCACGTAGGGTGTCGTTTGCTAGTCCTAGACAGGATGTTCCGGGGATCAACCTCGTGTTGGTTTTTAGGCCTTGTCTAGGATCGGCTTACGATCACCGTGCGTGGCCGCGAGGCCCAATCGTGAGTAGGATGATCCGATTATGCGGTGAAAACCCTAAATCGTCGTAGATCGCATTAGCTTTATCTTGATCAAGCAGGACCACCATATATTCGTGCACCTCGTACGAATCATGGGTGGATCGGCTCCTTGAGCCGATTCACAGGATAACCTGAGAGCCGATCGAGGCTCGTATTTAATGTTTACGTGTATGCCATGCAGGAAACTAAGCGAGGCATCTCCATCACCTTCCTGACCAGGTATAGGTCAGGTGGCACGCCCTTGCATCAGCATCGGACGTGTGTACCAGAGGCTTTGCGGGCCGTCGCTCGGAGGGACCAGGGCCAGCCGCAGCCCTAAGTTGTTCCCGGCTCTACTGTGTTGCCCGTCGCTGCCCGCCGGTGGGTTTTGACCGCAACACATTCTGGCACGCCCGGTGGGACAAGCTTCGTCATCAACCACGGCGCCATCTACATCTGAGATGGCGGACGGCACACCAGTCACGTACGAGGATCTGACCGACGAGCTCAAGAAAAAGTATGACGAGGTCAAAGCAATCCTCGAAGCCGACCTCATCGGCTCTTTCCACAGAACCCGTTCACATGGCATCAGGTGGAAGGGGTTCTCGCCTAATGGTGCACTCGATGGGATAGACCTCTCTGCCCCGTCAGAAGAACGCACCAGGTCCCTACGTCAGGAGATCAACTACCTGGTGGCTCACTCGCTGCACCGCCACTCTGAGAACCTGGTGAACACTCTGGAGCGTGTCGCTCTCCGGGTGATCCAGGAGATCATGAGGCACCAGTACTCTCCGTCAGGACCAGCTCTCGGGACACACCAAGGAGAGATGCCACTCCAGTCCCGTCCACCGCTGCCATTTGCGTTGGCAGCACCAGAAGTGCCGAATTCACCGGCATTCGTCGTCTACAAGATCGGTGGTGACCCTAGTGACTGTCAGTTCTTGCATGAGGCGCCTAAGGAGATCCCTCATGGGTACATGTGCACATACGTGCCAGACTGCGGTAACTAGGCGCTCACAAGCCAGGCCGCAACATCAGGGACTTCTGGGAAAGCAGGAGGAACGTCGGCAACAGATCTTGAGAAGCAGACGTGGCTAGCTAAATATGCCACCCCGACGAACCTCCAGAGCACAGCTCCTGCAGTTGGCTCAGAGCTGGAAAAGCAAGCATGGCTGGCTAAGTACGCCACCCCGGCGAATCTTCAGAGTTCGACTCCTGCAGCCAGCACCGCGGATCAGATCAGCACGATCCTCAGGGACCAGTTCGGCATGGTGCCGAAAAGGAGGACAATCGGCTATTCCAAGTCGTACCCCGATGAATACGAGTTGGTCCCGCTACCACCCAAGTATCGGCTCCCTGACTTCTCCAAGTTCGGTGGATCAGATGGTTCCAGCTCCATCGAGCATGTGAGCCGATATTTGGCACAACTAGGAATGGCCTCAGCGTCGGATCCACTACGCGTGAGGTTCTTCGCACAGTCCCTCACGGGATCGGCTTTCGGGTGGTACACTTCGTTGCCACCAGACTCGATCCGGACTTGGAAGCTGTTGGAAGAACAGTTCCACATGCAGTTTCACTCAGAAGCTTCCGAGTCTAGCCTTGCCGATCTAGCACAGATATGTCAGAAGCGTGGAGAAAATGTGGCAGAGTACATCCAGCGCTTCAGGAATCTGAGGAACCGATGTTATTCGGCTCGTGTGACTGAAAAAGAAGCAGTCGAGTTGGCAGTGGTGGGCCTTGCCTCACAAATCAAGGACATGGCCTCCCAAGCAGACTATCCCTCACTGGCGCACATGGTTGAAGCGTCAAGCATATGAACAGCGCCACCGGACCTGTACCAAGATAAATTCAAGCGTGCGATAGTCTGGTCGAGGCGAGAGGAAGACGAAGTTGCTGCGGGAGATCAAGAGGTAGCGATGGCTGAATGGACTCGGGGGCAACCCCGTGTCCTGCAAATGGGTTAAGCCACCAGGTCCGCCCGGGGGGTTTGATTTTGACGTGACCAAAACTGAGCAAATCTTCGACCTCTGCTCAAGGAGAAGCGATTGAAGATACCCGAAGGTCTCAAATTCCCCACGGTACAAGAGCTGAACGGAAAGCCATACGCAAATGGCATAACTCGCTCTCCCATGCCACCAACGGCTGCAGGTGTGGCGTCGGCCAGATCCAAATGGCGATAGAACAAGGACGTCTGATTTTCAACGATGCGCCATGAAGGTCGACACTCACCCCTTCCCCGCCGTTAACATGGTGGAATGCACTTACCCTGAAGGTTGCCAGCCAGGATCCTCGTTCAGTATCAACATGGTAGGACCTGGGCACCACTCTGGCAAGGATGGAGACGAGGGCAACTGCTCTCGTAGCAAGGACACAGAGGAGGCCGCTCCACGCGATCGGCTCCATCATGATGGCAAGCGCTACGTCACAGAGGGAGAAGTGAAGAACATAAGATATCAGCGACCCCTCTCTGATCACCTCCTCAACAAGTATGTGAGTCGGTATGACCAACGCCGACGATCCAGCGATGATGATGAAAGAGATCGTCTGGCTAGAGAAGCCAGAAGACATCGTCGGCATGATCGCGATGAGGAGGAGTACGAGCGCCGTGCCAAGGAAAAGACAAGGGAGCAAGGCGACGAAGATAGGCATTGGGACTGCCCCTTCTTCGGTTCTTCTGCTGGGATTCAGGAATGAGCCGATTGCCCACAATCGGCAATTGCCCAGAATGCAACCAGAAGAAGAAGGAGGCAGCCAACGTGTCCGTGTTCAAACGTCTAGGGCCTCTCCCAACACAAAGCAAACGCGCTAAGTCCCCACGTTTGGAAGATCTCGAGGATTCAGAAGACGAGGGAGAAGAAGAAGAAGACAGGTACCACCGTCCAAGGTGGTGCCCTGATGGACTCAACCGTTCCCAAAAGCGTAGGGTTCAGAGATTACGTGGCTTGGAGGAAGCCGAAAGGTTATACCTGCATACGCTAAGGAAGGCGCGACCTGATCTGGCTGCGAAAGTTCAGCGAACCCTGGATGAAGAGGGTCGTCCACGAAAAATGGAGTGGCGCCCCAAGCAAAGGAAAGCCGATGATGAGACATCGGCTGGCACAAACATGGTGCTCGTCCTTCCGATGGAGCTTAGTGCTCCAGGATTAAACGATGCACTCAAGGTAGACGACAACAAGCGCATCGACATGATAAAGGATGAGGTTGGGCTGGTCTTATCCACCGGCCTGACCATGTAACTGGAGCAAGCCAATGAGCAAACGTGGCGAGGCTGATCCTTGTGATCGGCCCCAAAAAAATCTATGAAGGAAAATTACAAGACCTTCATTGAGCGTTTCGATCAATATGGAGGCCGATTTTCAGCAATCGGCCAAAATTATCCTCACCACATGTTCTGCTTGTGTTCAGCATCAATCTACTTGGCAGCGGTTTTTACATCGGCTAGTAAGTTAAAGAAGAATCAACATTGGTCCTATCAGAGCCGACGTGCAAATACAATGCTTTGGCTGAACTACAGAGCCGATATCTGCAGTTATCTGACAGATTCGACTCGGGGGGCACCTGAACCAGATGAACATGTGAACATGTGCAGATAAACATGTGTGCAGTAAAACATTGGGGGCCGATAGAAAAATCGGCCCCGTAAAAAAAAATCAGAAGCCCGATGGAGCAGTTGTTGAGTTACAAGGAGAGGCTCTACTGGATAAATTCCTTCTCAAGACTTCCAACTCCTTCTGCAAAGTTTCCAAGTTCAGCAGTACCAATGCAAGCATACAGATCAGGTTAAGGGTGAGTCCAACAAAGGGAGCATACCTATCCTAGGAACATGAGCACAGCCGATGACGAGTCAAGCGGCTATGGCGTTTTGCTTGGCATGGACCAAGATGGCGGCTTGATCAATGTCACTTTCAGGGGTTGTTACGCCCAGAGTTTAGGAGGGCATCAGAGATTCAAAAACATCCTCACCGGAAGTTGCATTAGTCTGCCAAAGATGATGAGCCGATCTGATCAGCAAGGCGCAAAGGAGGAGTTGGAAAGCTGTTATATTTGAGGCTTCTTAGTTCAAGGAACAGATTTGCTGATCTTTCCAAAGCTTTTCAGTACAACGGTTCTTCCAGAAATCAAGAGGCTCGGGGGGCAGCTCGCCCTGAAATATCTTTGCTCTGGAGAGCCGATTTGGTTGGAATCGGCTGGTTCTTGGAAACCGATGGCGACGCATTTGGCTCGCTTCGGATGAGGCTCGGGGGGCAACTCGCCCGAGAGGTTCTTGGCTTTGGGAGCCGATTTTGTCGAAATCAGCTGGCTCTACATCGCAACTGTTCTGAAGAATGATGCTTTTGTTACAGAGTTATCAGTTTCAGCATCCAAGCTGATTCAGCAACAGTTCCGGGGCTCTCTTAAAAACGCCCGCTCAAGCTCAAATCGCCGGTCTGCCGCAGTCGGCTGCACCCAGTGCTATCATCGGCAGAGCTGGCTAACTTGGAAGGATGACTGAATTGGCCTGTCTTGCAGATTATCGTGAGAGACCAAGGCGTGGCCTCATCTGGTCATCGAGCATCGGTTAGGCTAACAATCGTCAAAGTCAGATGAGGAAAAATCGGCTAAATCAGCATAAAGAACATCGGCAAAATCAAAGGAAATTTTTCATTGATAATAAGATTTCTTACAAAGAGAAGCCGATTGTTCGACAAAAGGGAACAGATTACTACTACTAGCCCTATGCTAGTAGATCCCTACTCTAAGGGTTGTTGCTGTCTTCGCCATCGCTGGGGTAGCTGCCGTCATTGCTGCTGTCGACGAGTTCCTCGTTGCTGCTACTGTGACTAGGGATGTAAACGGATCGGATCGGATATTTCTATTACCATATCCTTTACTATATTTTTATGACGGATTCGGATCGGAGCGGATAATGGTCGGATGCGGATTCGGATGCGGATTATATCGGATTATGGATATGGAGCGGATTCGGACCGGACTCGGATCGGAAGCGGATTATTAAGCAAATATACAAATAAAAAATAGAAGTATGCTTTTTTATGTATAATATGTTTGTAATTATAGGCTATAGCTAAATGTACACACATGTTTGTACAACAAAGCAAATTGCGTGCTAATAGCATACATATTTTAGCCCATGAACTAACTATATTGTCTAAATATTTAGGGTTGGGATAATTTTCTCGGATTATCCTCATTGAGGACCTCGGATAATCCGCAAAAAATGGCGGATAATCCGTATCCGTCGGATAGTATCAATACCATATCCTCTACCGTATCCGCCGGATATCCGCTTGAGCACTATCCGCATCCGCATCCATATCCGGCGGATTGCTAAAAATGCATACCATATCCTCAAAAACGGATACGGATGCGGATTCGGAGCGGAAATTATCCGTACCATTTACAACCCTAACTGTGACCTTCAGCAGAGGCTTCTTCCTCGTCATCATCATTGTCCTCGTCTGACCAAGCCCAGCCCCGGATGTGTTTTGGCGGCGGTGATACGTCTCCAACGTATCTATAATTTCCGATGTTCCATGCTTGTTTTATGACAATACCAACATGTTTTGTTCACACTTTATATCATTTTCATGCATTTTCCGGAACTAACCTATTAACAAGATGCCACAGTGCCAGTTCCTGTTTTCTGCTGTTTTTGGTTCCAGAAAGGCTGTTCGGGCAATATTCTCGGAATTGGACGAAATCAACGCTAAACCTCCTATTTTTCCCGGAAGCGTCCAGAACACCGAAGAAGAGTCGGAGAGGGGCCGAGGGGCCACCACACCACATGGCGGCGCGGGCCAGGCCTAGGCCGCGCCGGCCTAGGGTGTGGCGCCCCAGTGCCCCCTGCGCCGCCTCTTCGCCTATAAAAGCCCTTTCGACCTAAAAACGCAGTACCAATTGACGAAACTCCAGAAAGACTCCAGGGGCGCCGCCGCCATCGCGAAACTCCAATTCGGGGGACAGAACTCTCTGTTCCGGCACCCTGCCGGATGGGGAATTGCCCCCGGAGCCATCTCCACCGCTGTCTTCACCGCCATCTTCACCGCCATCGCTGCCTCCATGATGAGGAGGGAGTAATCCACCTCCGAGGCTGAGGGCTCCGCTGTAGCTATGTGGTTCATCTCTCTCCCATGTACCTCAATACAATAATCTCATGAGCTGCTTTACATGATTGAGATTCATATGAGTTTGTATCACAATTTATCTATGTGCTACTCTAGCAAAGTTATTAAAGTAGTTCTATTCCTCCTGCACGTGTGTAAAGGTGACAGTGTGTGCACCGTGTTAGTACTTGGTTTATGCTATGATCATGATCTCTTGTAGATTGCGAAGTTAACTATTGCTATGATAATATTGATGTGATCTATTCCTCCTACATATGCATGAAGGTGACAGTGTGCATGCTATGTTAGTACTTGGTTTAGTCTGTTGATCTATCTTACACTATAAGGTTACTTAAATATGAGCATTATTGTGGAGCTTGTTAACTCCGGCATTGAGGGTTCGTGTAATCCTACGCAATGTGTTCATCATCCAACAAAAGTGTAGAGTATGCATTTATCTATTCTGTTATGTGATCAATGTTGAGAGTGTCCACTAGTGAAAGTGTAATCCCTAGGCCTTGTTCCTAAATACTGCTGCGTTACTACTGCTTGTTTCTGTTTCTTGCGTTACTACTGCTGCAATACTACCACCATCAACTACACGCCGGCAAGCTATTTTTACGGCACCGTTGCTACTGCTCATATATATTCATACCACCTGTATTTCACTATCTCTTCGCCGAACTAGTGCACCTATTAGGTGTGTTGGGGACACAAGAGACTTCTTGCTTTGTGGTTGCAGGGTTGCATGAGAGGGATATCTTTGACCTCTTCCTCCCTGAGTTCGATAAACCTTGGGTGATCCACTTAAGGGAAAACTTGCTGCTGTTCTACAAACCTCTGCTCTTGGAGGCCCAACACTGTCTACAGGAAAGGAGGGGGAACGTAGACATCAAGCACTTTTCTGGCGCCGTTGCCGGGGAGGAAAGGTAAAAGGTACTCACACTCCGGACCTCGGCTACCAAGCTATTTTCCGCGTTGTAAGTACTCAAAGCTATTTCCTTTAGATCCTGCAATTGCAACTTTTTGTTTCTTGTTTACACTAGTTTGGCATAATGGACAAGAATGATCTTCTTATTCTATTTCCTGATTTAAAACATGGATTGTTTGATGCGAAAATTAAAAAACCTATGGAATCTTATTTGCATGCTGGTAGTAATATTAGTATGAACGCTTTGAACGCCATTGTTGCTAATGATATGGAAAATTCTAAGCTTGGGGAAGCTGGTTTTGATGAGCATGATCTTTTTAGTCCCCCAAGCATTGAGGAGAAAATTTACTTTGATGATACTTTGCCTCCTATTTATGATGATTATAATGATATTGGTCTTTTAGTGCCGCCTACTATGGAGAGTGAATTTGATTATGATTACAATATGCCTCCTATATTTGATGATAGCTACTTTGTTGAATTTGCTCCCACTACAACTACTAATAAAATTGATTATGCTTATGTGGAGAGTAATAATTTTATGCATGAGACTCATGATAAGAATGCTTTATGTGATAGTTATATTGTTGAGTTTGCTCATGATGCTACTGAAAGTTATTATGAGAGAGGAAAATATGGTTGTAGAAATTTTCATGTTACTAAAATGCCTCTCTATGTGCTGAAATTTTTGAAGCTACACTGGTTTTATCTTCCTATGCTTGTTACTTTGCTCTTCATGAACTTGTTTATTTACAAGATTCCTATGCATAGGAAGCATGTTAGACTTAAATGTGTTTTGAATTTGCCTCTTGATGCTCTCTTTTGCTTCAAATACTATTTCTTGCGAGTGCATCATTAAAACTGCTGAGCCCATCTTAATGGCTATAAAGAAAAGAACTTCTTGGAAGATAACCCATGTGTTATTTTGCTACAGTACTTTGTTTTTATTTTGTGTCTTGGAAGTTGTTTACTACTGTAGCAACCTCTCCTTATCTTAGTTTTGTGTTTTGTTGTGCCAAGTAAAGCCGTTGATAGAAAAGTAAGTACTAGATTTGGATTACTGTGCAGTTCCAGATTTCTTTGCTGTCACGAATCTGGGTCTACCTCCCTGTAGGTAGCTCAGAAAATTAAGCCAATTTACGTGCATGATCCTCAGATATGTACGCAACTTTCATTCAATTTGAGCATTTTCATTTGAGCAAGTCTGGTGCCATTTTAAAATTCGTCAATACGAACTGTTCTGTTTTGACAGATTCTGCCTTTTATTTCGCATTGCCTCTTTTGCTATGTTGGATGAATTTCTTTGATCCATTAATGTCCAGTAGCTTTATGCAATGTCCAGAAGTGTTAAGAATGATTGTGTCACCTCTGAATATGTTAATTTTTATTGTGCACTAACCCTCTAATGAGTTGTTTCGAGTTTGGTGTGAAGGAAGTTTTCAAGGGTCAAGAGAGGAGGATGATATACTATGATCAAGAAGAGTGAAAGCTCTAAGCTTGGGGATGCCCCGGTGGTTCACCCCTGCATATTCTAAGAAGACTCAAGCGTCTAAGCTTGGGGATGCCCAAGGCATCCCCTTCTTCATCGACAACATTATCAGGTTCCTCCCCTGAAACTATATTTTTATTCCGTCACATCTTATGCACTTTACTTGGAGCGTCTTTATGTTTCTTGTTTTTGTTTTTTTTGAATAAATGCTTGTGTGGGAGAGAGACACGCTCCGCTGGTTCGTATGAACACATGTGTTCTTAGCTCATAATATTCATGGCGAAGGTTGAAACTGCTTCGTTAATTATTATATGGTTGGAATTGGAAAATGCTACATGTAGTAATTGGTATGATGTCTTGAATAACTTGATATTTGGCAATTGTTGTGCTCTTGTTTAAGCTCTTGCATCATATACTTTGCACCTATTAGTGAAGAAATACATAGAGCCTGTTAAAATTTGGTTTGCATGAGTGGTTTCTCTAGAGTCTAGATATTTTCTAGTGAGGGGTTTTGAACAACAAGGAAGACGATGTATAGTTTTATAATGCTTGTAATATGTCTTTTATGTGAGTTTTGCTGTACTAGTTCGTGCTTGTGTTTGCTTCAAACAACCTTGCTAGCCTAAACCTTGTATCGAGAGGGAATACTTCTCATGCATCCAAATCCTTGAGCCAAACAACACTATGCCATTTGTGTCCACCATACCTACCTACTACATGGTATTTTCCGCCATTCCAAAGTAAATTGCTTGAGTGCTACCTTTAAAATTCCATCATTCACCTTTGCAATATATAGCTCATGGGACAAATAGCTTAAAAACTATTGTGGTATTGAATATGTAATTATGCACTTTATCTCTTATTAAGTTGCTTGTTGTGCGATAACCATGTTCACTGGGGACGCCATCAACTATTCATTGTTGAATTTCATGTGAGTTGCTATGCATGTCCGTCTTGTCTGAAGTAAGAGAGATCTACCACCCTATGGTTAAGCATGCATATTGTTAGAGAAGAACATTGGGCCGCTAACTAAAGCCATGATCCATGGTGGAAGTTTCAGTTTTGGACATATATCCTCAATCTCATATGAGAAAATTATTAATTGTTGTTACATGCTTATGCATAAAAGAGGAGTCCATTATCTGTTGTCTATGTTGTCCCGGTATGGATGTCTAAGTTGAGAATAATCAATAGCGAGAAATCCAATGCGAGCTTTCTCCTTAGACCTTTGTACAGGCGGCATAGAGGTACCCCTTTGTGACACTTGGTTAAAACATGTGCATTGTGATGATCCGGTAGTCCAAGCTAATTAGGACAAGGTGCGGGCACTATTAGTATACTATGCATGAGGCTTGCAACTTGTAAGATATAATTTACATGATACATATGCTTTATTACTACCGTTGACAAAATTGTTTCATGTTTTCAAAATAAAAGCTCTAGCACAAATATAGCAATCGATGCTTTCCTCTTTGAAGGACCATTCTTTTACTTTTATTGTTGAGTCAGTTCACCTATCTTTCTCCACCTCAAGAAGCAAACATTTGTGTGAAGTGTGCATTGATTCTTATATACTTGCTTATTGCATTTGTTATATTGCTTTGCATTGACAACTATCCATGAGATATACATGTTACAAGTTGAAAGCAACCGCTGAAACTTAATCTTCCATTGTGTTGCTTCAATGTCTCTACTATGAATTTATTGCTTTATGAGTAACTCTTATGCAAGACTTATTGATGCTTGTCTCGAAAGTACTATTCATGAAAAGTCTTTGCTATATGATTCACTTGTTTACTCATTGCATTTACATTGTTTCGAATCGCTGCATTCATCTCATATGCTTTACAATGGTATGATTAAGATTATGTTGGTAGCATGTCACCTCAGAAATTATCTTTTATCGTTTACCTACTCGAGGACGAGTAGGAACTAAGCTTGGGGATGCTGATACGTCTCCAACGTATCTATAATTTCCGATGTTCCATGCTTGTTTTATGACAATACCAACATGTTTTGTTCACACTTTATATCATTTTCATGCATTTTCCGGAACTAACCTATTAACAAGATGCCACGGTGCAGTTCACATTTTTCTGCTGTTTTTGGTTCGAGAAAGGCGGGGCGGGCAATATTCTCGGAATGGGCCGAAATCTACGCCAAACCTCCTATTTTTTCCCGGAGCGTCCAGACCCCCGACGAAGAGTCGGAGCGGGGCCCGGGGGCCACCACACCACCTGGCGGCGCGGGCCAGGCGTTGGCCGCGCCGGCCTAGGGTGTGGCGCCCCCTGGTGCACCCCTGCGCCGCCTCTTTGCCTATAAAAGCCCGGTCGTCCTAAAAACGCGGTACCAATTGACGAAACTCGAGAGAAAGACTCCGGGCGCCGCCGCCATCGCGAAACTCAATTCGGGGGACAGAACTCTCTGTTCCGGCACCCTGCCGGACGGGGAATTGCCCCCGGAGCCATCTCCACCGCCGTCTTCACCGCCATCTTCACCGCCATCGCTGCCTCCATGATGAGGAGGGAGTAATCCACCTCCGAGGCTGAGGGCTCCGCTGTAGCTATGTGGTTCATCTCTCTCCCATGTACCTCAATACAATAATCTCATGAGCTGCTTTACATGATTGAGATTCATATGAGTTTGTATCACAATTTATCTATGTGCTACTCTAGCAAAGTTATTAAAGTAGTTCTATTCCTCCTGCACGTGTGTAAAGGTGACAGTGTGTGCACCGTGTTAGTACTTGGTTTATGCTATGATCATGATCTCTTGTAGATTGCGAAGTTAACTATTGCTATGATAGTATTGATGTGATCTATTCCTCCTACATATGCATGAAGGTGACAGTGTGCATGCTATGTTAGTACTTGGTTTAGTCTGTTGATCTATCTTACACTATAAGGTTACTTAAATATGAGCATTATTGTGGAGCTTGTTAACTCCAGCATTGAGGGTTCGTGTAATCCTACGCAATGTGTTCATCATCCAACAAAAGTGTAGAGTATGCATATATCTATTCTATTATGTGATCAATGTTGAGAGTGTCCACTAGTGAAAGTGTAATCCCTAGGCCTTGTTCCTAAATACTGCTGCGTTACTACTGCTTGTTTCTTGTTTCTTTGCGTTACTCTTCTGCAATACTACCACCATCAACTACACGCCAGCAAGCTATTTTCTGGCACCGTTGCTACTGCTCATATATATTCATACCACCTGTATTTCACTATCTCTTCACCGAACTAGTGCACCTATTAGGTGTGTTGGGGACACAAGAGACTTCTTGCTTTGTGGTTGCAGGGTTGCATGAGAGGGATATCTTTGACCTCTTCCTCCCTGAGTTCGATAAACCTTGGGTGATCCACTTAAGGGAAAACTTGCTGCTGTTCTACAAACCTCTGCTCTTGGAGGCCCAACACTGTCTACAGGAAAGGAGGGGGAACGTAGACATCAGGCGGTTCGTCGGAGGAGGTGTCGTCCTCCTGTTCCTTCTTCATGTCGGAGGAGATGTCTTCGTCTTCGTTATCCTCTTCTTCTTCTTTGGTGACGGAAGTGAATTTACCTCGGAAGGGAGGATCGTCGTCGTTGCTCTCCGCCTCCAGTACTCCGTCAACCAGGAACCGGAGGTCATCTTCCCCGTCAGTGAGGGGCATGGCCCCATCTGACCAGACGAGGTCTTCGCCCTCTGGTACGAAATCGAAATCCCACTCCCGCTTGTCCCAATGCTTGGGAGCACGCCGGTTGTACGCCTCCATCTGGTCATGCTCTGGGATCGACTCGCTTGAGGAAGAGGATTGGAGAGAAACGGAAGAGGAGGAAGAGGACGACATGGCTATGGAAGGAGAGGGTTTTTTGGTGCCGATAGATAGAACAGAGGACGGGATGAAGAGGGCTAATCGGTCGGCACGGTTAAATAATGAGGAGCCTGGTGGAGATTTAATGCCATTGCAGTTTCCGAGGAGATGATGCTAAAGCTATCGGATTTTGCAGAGAAGCTGAAAAGACAGGGTATCATGATGAAGGATACTGCAACGGTTCTGCTCTGCCACGACATGACCCTTCGAAGAAAAAACAGAGTGGTTTTGAAATTATCATTACCAAAACCAGGGGGGCATGTGTTATCACCAGGATTTGACCGAGTCAGAGGTGGGCCGCGATCAAGATGGATTTGAAGAATATGCATTGGAAGAAGTACGTGAATCGGCCTGTTATGCAGAGTTTGGGCTAGTTGGCCCGTGTATCTGTGATATAGTAGGATACGTGTCGTTTAGGTAGAGTTTGTCTCGTGCACGGTGGGGATTATTCCCACGTTAGAAAGTCCCCTGGACTATAAATATGTATCTAGGGTTTATGGAATAAACAACAACCAACGTTCAACCACAAATCAATCTCGGCGCATCGCCAACTCCTTCGTCTCGAGGGTTTCTACCGGTAAGCATTGATACGTCTCCGACGTATCGATAATTTCTTATGTTCCATGCCACATTATTGATGTTATCTACATGTTTTATGCACACTTTATGTCATATTCGTGCATTTTCTGGAACTAACCTATTAACAAGATGCCGAAGTGCCGATTCTTTGTTTTCTGCTGTTTTTGGTTTCAGAAATCCTAGTAAGGAAATATTCTCGGAATTGGACGAAATCAAAGCCCAGGGGCCTATTTTCTCACGGAGCTTCCAGAAGTCCGAAGGAGAGACGAAGAGGGGCCACGGAGGGGCCACACCATAGGGCGGCGCGGCCCCCCCCTTGGCCGCGCGGCCCTGTGGTGTGGGGCCCCCGTGCCGCCTCTTGACCTGCCCTTCCGCCTATAAAAAGTCTCCGTGACGAAACCCCCGATGCGAGAGCCACGATACGGAAAACCTTCCCGGAGACGCTGCCGCCGCCGATCCCATCTCGGGGGATCCAGGAGATCGCCTCCGGCACCCTGCCGGAGAGGGGAATCATCTCCCGGAGGACTCTACGCCGCCATGGTCGCCTCCGGTGTGATGTGTGAGTAGTCTACCCCTGGACTATGGGTCCATAGCAGTAGCTAGATGGTTGTCTTCTCCCCATTGTGCTATCATTGTCGGATCTTGTGAGCTGCCTAACATGATCAAGATCATCTATCTGTAATTCTATATGTTGCGTTTGTTGGGATCCGATGAATAGAGAATACTTGTTATGTTGATTATCAAAGTTATATCTATGTGTTGTTTATGATCTTGCATGCTCTCCGTTATTAGTAGATGCTCTGGCCAAGTTGATGCTAGTAACTCCAAGAGGGAGTATTTATGCTCGATAGTGGGTTCATGTCTCCGTGAATCTGGAGGGGTGACAAGAACCTCTAAGGTTATGGATGTGCTGTTGCCACTAGGGATAAAACATTAGTGCTATGTTCAAGGATGTAGTCACTAGTTACATTACGCGCAATACTTAATGCAATTGTCTGTTGTTAGCAACTTAATGTTTGGAGGGGGTTCGGATGATAACTTTGAAGGTGGACTTTTTAGGCATAGATGCAGTTGGATGACGGTCTATGTACTTTGTCGTAATGCCCAATTAAATCTCACTATACTCATCATGATATGTATGTGCATGGTCATGCTCTCTTTATTTGTCAATTGCCCAACTGTAATTTGTTCACCCAACATGCTGTTCGTCTTATGGGAGAGACACCTCTAGTGAACTGTGGACCCCGATCCAATTCTCTTTTTGAAATACAATCTCTTTGCAATACTTGTTCTACTGTTTTCTGCAAACAATCATCTTCCACACAATACGGTTAACTCCTTTGTTACAGCAAGCCGGTGAGATTGACAACCTCACTGTTTCGTTGGGGCAAAGTACTTTGGTTGTGTTGTGCAGGTTCCACGTTGGCGCCGGAATCACTGGTGTTGCGCCGCACTACATCTCGCCGCCATCAACCTTCAACGTGCTTCTTGACTCCTACTGGTTCGATTAAACCTTGGTTTCTTACTGAGGGAAACTTGCCGCTGTGCGCATCACACCTTCCTCTTGGGGTTCCCAACGGACGCGTGTCGAACGAAGAGACAATACGTCAACCACGCGCATCAAGCAAATTTCTGGCGCCGTTGCCGGGGAGATCAAGACACGCTGCAAGGGGAGTCTCCACTTCTCAATCTCTTTACTTTGTTTTTGTCTTGCTTAGTTTTATTTACTACTTTGTTTGCTGCACTAAATCAAAATACAAAAAAATTAGTTGCTATTTTTACTTTATTTACTATCTTGTTTGCTATATCTAAAACACAAAAAAATTAGTTTACTTGCATTTACTTTATCTAGTTTGTTTTATTTACTGTTGCTAAAATGGCCAACGCTGAAAACACTAAGTTGTGTGACTTCACAACCACAAATAATAATGATTTCTTATGCACACCTATTGCTCCACCTGCTACTACAGCAGAATTCTTTGAAATTAAACCTGCTGTTCTGAATCTTGTTATGCGAGAGCAATTTTCTGGGGTTAGTTACGATGATGCTGCTGCCCATCTTAATAATTTTGTTGAATTATGTGAAATGCAAAAATATAAAGATGTAGATGGTGATATTATTAAACTAAAATTGTTCCCTTTCTCATTAAGAGGAAGAGCTAAAGATTGGTTGCTATCTCTGCCTAAGAATAGTATTGATTCATGGACTAAATGCAAGGATGCTTTTATTGGTAGATATTATCCCCCTGCTAAAATTATATCTTTGAGGAGTAGCATAATGAATTTTAAACAATTAGATACTGAACATGTTGCTCAAGCTTGGGAAAGAATGAAATCTCTGGTTAAAAATTGCCCAACCCATGGACTGACTACTTGGATGATCATCCAAACCTTCTATGTAGGACTAAATTTTTCTTCACGGAATTTATTGGATTCAGCTGCTGGAGGTACCTTTATGTCCATCACTCTTGGTGAAGCAACAAAGCTTCTTGATAATATGATGATCAATTACTCTGAATGGCACACGGAAAGAGCTCCACAAGGTAAGAAGGTAAATTCTGTCGAAGAAACCTCTTCCTTGAGTGATAAGATTGATGCTATTATGTCTATGCTTGTGAATGATAGGACTAATATTGATCCTAATAATGTTCCGTTAGCTTCATTGGTTGCACAAGAAGAACATGTTGATGTAAACTTCATTAAAAATAATAATTTCAACAACAATGCTTACCGGAACAATTCTAGTAACAACTATAGACCATATCCTTATAATAATGGCAACGGCTATGGTAATTCTTATGGGAATTCTTACAACAATAATAGGAATTCACCCCCTGGACTTGAAGCCATGCTTAAAGAATTTATTAGTACACAAACTGCTTTTAACAAATCTGTTGAAGAAAAGCTTGGGAAAATTGATATACTTGCTTCTAAAGTCGATAGTCTTGCTGCTGATGTTGATCTTTTAAAATCAAAAGTTTTGCCTAATGAGAATCATCATAATAAAATTGTTACTACAGCAAATGCCATTCAAGTTAGAATTAATGAGAATATAAGATTAATGGCTGAACTGCGTGCTAGGTGGGATAGAGAAGAAAATGAAAAACTAGCTAAAGAAAAGAATATAGCTAAAGTTTGGACTATTACCACCACTAGTAATGCTAATGCTACACATGTTGCTGCACCTCCTACTCATACTAATAAAAGAATTGGTGTTAGCAATGTTTCCACTTCTAATGCAAAGCGCGAAAAAGCACTGAAAGCTGCTAAAACTGCTGAAACTGCCTTTGATAAAGCTGCTGAAATTTTTTCCAACATTGGGGATAATGATCCCATTGCTTTAGATTATAATGGTTTCAATTTTGATGATTGCCACATCTCTGAAGTTATAAAGTTCTTGCAAAAACTTGCTAAAAGTCCTAATGCTAGTGCTATAAATTTGGCTTTTACACATCATATTACAAATGCTCTTATAAAAGCTAGAGAAGAGAAACTAGAGCGCGAAGCCTCTATTCCTAAAAAGCTAGAGGATGGTTGGGAGCCCATCATTAAGATGAAGGTTAAAGATTTTGATTGTAATGCTTTATGTGATCTTGGTGCAAGTATTTTTGTTATGCCTAAGAAAATTTATAATATGCTTGACTTGCCACCGCTGAAAAATTGTTATTTGGATGTTAATCTTGCTGATCATTCTACAAAGAAACCTTTGGGTAAAGTTGATAATGTTCGCATTACCGTTAACAATAACCTTGTTCCCGTTGATTTTGTTGTCTTGGATATTGAATGCAATGCATCTTGTCCCATTATATTGGGAAGACCTTTTCTTGAACTGTTGGTGCTTGTTATTGATATGAAGGAAGGTAATATAAAATATCAATTTCCTCTCAAGAAAGGTATGGAACACTTCCCTAGAAAGAGAATGAAGGTACCTTTTGATTCCATTATGAGAACAAATTATGATGTTGACACTTCGTCTCTTGATAATACTTGATACACACTTTCTGCGCCTAGCTGAAAGGCGTTAAAGAAAAGCGCTTATGGGAGACAACCCATGTTTTTACCTACAGTACTTTGTTTTTATTTTGTGTCTTGGAAGTTGTTTACTACTGTAGCAACCTCTCCTTATCTTAGTTTTGTGTTTTGTTGTGCCAAGTTAAGCCGTTGATAGAAAAGTAAGTACTAGATTTGGATTACTGCACAGTTCCAGATTTCTTTGCTGTCACGAATCTGAGTCCACCTCCCTGTAGGTAGCTCAGAAAATTAATCCAATTTACGTGCATGATCCTCAGATATGTACGCAACTTTCATTCAATTTGAGCATTTTCATTTCAGCAAGTCTGGTGCCATTTTAAAATTCGTCAATACGAACTGTTCTGTTTTGACAGATTCTGCCTTTTATTTCGCATTGCCTCTTTCGCTATGTTGGATGAATTTCTTTGATCCATTAATGTCCAGTAGCATTATGCAATGTCCAGAAGTGTTAAGAATGATTGTGTCACCTCTGAATATGTCAATTTATATTGTGCACTAACCCTCTAATGAGTTGTTTCGAGTTTGGTGTGGAGGAAGTTTTCAAGGATCAAGAGAGGAGTATGATGCAACATGATCAAGGAGAGTGAAAGCTCTAAGCTTGGGGATGCACCCGGTGGTTCACCCCTGCATATTCTAAGAAGACTCAAGCGTCTAAGCTTGGGGATGCCCAAGGCATCCCCTTCTTCATCGACAACATTATCAGGTTCCTCCCCTGAAACTATATTTTTATTCCATCACATCTTATGTGCTTTTTCTTGGAGCGTCGGTTTGTTTTTGTTTTTGTTTTGTTTGAATAAAATGGATCCTAGCATTCACTTTATGGGAGAGAGACACGCTCCGCTGTAGCATATGGACAAGTATGTCCTTGGTTTCTACTCATAGTATTCATGGCGAAGTTTCTCCTTCGTTAAATTGTTATATGGTTGGAATTGGAAAATGATACATGTAGTAATTGCTATAAATGTCTTGGGTAATGTGATACTTGGCAATTGTTGTGCTCATGATTAAGCTCTTGCATCATATGCTTTGCACCCATTAATGAAGAAATACATAGAGCATGCTAAAATTTGGTTTGCATATTTGGTCTCTCTAAGGTCTAGATAATTTCTAGTATTGAGTTTGAACAACAAAGAAGACGGTGTAGAGTCTTATAATGTTTTCAATATGTCTTTTATGTGAGTTTTGCTGCACCGGTTCATCCTTGTGTTTGTTTCAAATAAGCCTTGCTAGCCTAAACCTTGTATCGAGAGGGAATACTTCTCATGCATCCAAAATACTTGAGCCAACCACTATGCCATTTGTGTCCACCATACCTACCTATACTACATGGTATTTTTCCGCCATTCCAAAGTAAATTGCTTGAGTGCTACCTTTAAAATTCCATCATTCACCTTTGCAATATATAGCTCATGGGACAAATAGCTTAAAAACTATTGTGGTATTGAATATGTAATTATGCACTTTATCTCTTATTAAGTTGCTTGTTGTGCGATAACCATGTTCACTGGGGACGCCATCAACTTTTCATTGTTGAATTTCATGTGAGTTGCTATGCATGTCCGTCTTGTCTGAAGTAAGAGAGATCTACCACCATATGGTTAAGCATGCATATGTTAGAGAAGAACATTGGGCCGCTAACTAAAGCCATGCTCCATGGTGGAAGTTTCAGTTTTGGACAACAATCCTCAAATCTCAAATGAGAAAATTATTAATTGTTGGTATATGCTTATGCATAAAAGAGGAGTCCATTATCTGTTGTCTATGTTGTCCCGGTATGGATGTCTAAGTTGAAGAATAATCAATAGCGAGAAATCCAATGCGAGCTTTCTCCTTAGACCTTTGTACAGGCGGCATAGAGGTACCCCTTTGTGACACTTGGTAAAAACAATGCATTGTGATGATCCGGTAGTCCAAGCTAATTAGGACAAGGTGCGGGCACTATTAGTACACTATGCATGAGGCTTGCAACTTATAAGATATAATTTACATGATGCATATGCTTTATTACTACCGTTGACAAAATTGTTTCATGTTTTCAAAATCAAAGCTCTAGCACAAATATAGCAATCGATGCTTTTCCTCTATGGAGGACTATTCTTTTACTTGCAATGTTGAGTCAGTTCACCTATCTCTCTCCACCTCAAGAAGCAAACACTTGTGTGAAGCTGTGCATTGATTCCTACATACTTGCTTATTGCACTTATTATATTACTCTATGTTGACAATATCCATGAGATATACATGTTACAAGTTGAAAGCAACCGCTGAAACTTAATCTTCTTTTGTGTTGCTTCAATGCCTTTACTTTGAATTATTGCTTTATGAGTTAACTCTTATGCAAGACTTATTGATGCTTGTCTTGAAGTGCTATTCATGAAAAGTCTTTGCTATATGATTCACTTGTTTACTCATGTCATATATATTGTTTCGATCGCTGCATTCACTACATATGCTTTACAAATAGTATGATCAAGATTATGATGGCATGTCACTCCAGAAATTATCTGTGTTATCGTTTTACCTGCTCGGGACGAGCAGAACTAAGCAGGGATGCTGATACGTCTCCGACGTATCGATAATTTCTTATGTTCCATGCCACATTATTGATGTTATCTACATGTTTTATGCACACTTTATGTCATATTCGTGCATTTTCTGGAACTAACCTATTAACAAGATGCCGAAGTGCCGATTCTTGTTTTCTGCTGTTTTTGGTTTCAGAAATCCTAGTAAGGAAATATTCTCGGAATTGGACGAAATCAAAGCCCAGGGGCCTATTTTCTCACGGAGCTTCGAAGTCCGAAGGAGAGACGAAGAGGGGCCACGGAGGGGCCACACCATAGGCGGCGCGGCCCCCTTGGCCGCGCGGCCCCGTGGTGTGGGGCCCCCGTGCCGCCTCTTGACCTGCCCTTCCGCCTATAAAAAGTCTCCGTGACGAAACCCCCGATGCAGAGCCACGATACGGAAAACCTTCCAGAGACGCCGCCGTCGCCGATCCCATCTCGGGGGATCCAGGAGATCGCCTCGGCACCTGCCGGAGAGGGGAATCATCTCCCGGAGGACTCTACGCCGCCATGGTCGCCTCCGGTGTGATGTGTGAGTAGTCTACCCCTGGACTATGGGTCCATAGCGGTAGCTAGATGGTTGTCTTCTCCCCATTGTGCTATCATTGTCGGATCTTGTGAGCTGCCTAACATGATCAAGATCATCTATCTGTAATTCTATATGTTGCGTTTGTTGGGATCCGATGAATAGAGAATACTTGTTATGTTGATTATCAAAGTTATATCTATGTGTTGTTTATGATCTTGCATGCTCTCCGTTATTAGTAGATGCTCTGGCCAAATTGATGCTAGTAACTCCAAGAGGGAGTATTTATGCTCGATAGTGGGTTCATGTCTCCGTGAATGCGGAGGGGTGACAAGAACCTCTAAGGTTATGGATGTCTTGTTGCCACTAGGGATAAAACATTAGTGCTATGTTCAAGGATGTAGTCACTAGTTACATTACGCGCAATACTTAATGCAATTGTCTCGTTGTTAGCAACTTAATGTTTGGAGGGTTCGGATGATAACTTTGAAGGTGGACTTTTTAGGCATAGATGCAGTTGGATGACGGTCTATGTACTTTGTCGTAATGCCCAATTAAATCTCACTATACTCATCATGATATGTATGTGCATGGTCATGCTCTCTTTATTTGTCAATTGCCCAACTGTAATTTGTTCACCCAACATGCTGTTCGTCTTATGGGAGAGACACCTCTAGTGAACTGTGGACCCCGGTCCAATTCTCTTTACTGAAATACAATCTACTGCAATACTTGTTCTCTGTTTTTACGCAAACAATCATCTTCCACACAATACGGTTAACTCCTTTGTTACAGCAAGCCGGTGAGATTGACAACCTCACTGTTTCGTTGGGGCAAAGTACTTTGGTTGTGTTGTGCAGGTTCCACGTTGGCGCCGGAATCACTGGTGTTGCGCCGCACTACATCTCGCCGCCATCAACCTTCAACGTGCTTCTTGACTCCTACTGGTTCGATTAAACCTTGGTTTCTTACTGAGGGAAACTTGCCGCTGTGCGCATCACACCTTCCTCTTGGGGTTCCCAACGGACGCGTGTCGAACGAAGAGACAATACGTCAACCACGCGCATCAAGCATCATGCTGCCTAGATCGCATCTTGCGATCTAGGCAGCACAAGCTTTACGTTGTTCATGCGTTGCTCGTACTGAAGCCTTTTTGATGGCGAGCAACGTAGTTATCTTAGATATGTTAGGGTTAGCATTGTTCTTCGTATCATATGCTATCGTAGTGCAACCCTTGCATATCTAGCCGCCCTCACACCTATCTTAGGTGTGGGGGCGGCACCCCGCTTGATCATTATTTAGTAGATGCGATCCGTTACGGTTGCTCCTTGTTCTTCAAGGATTAGTTTAATATCTGCAATAGTTAGGCCTTACAAAGGGTTGGAGGATCCAGCGACACGTAGGGTGTCGTTTGCTAGTCCTAGACAGGATGTTCCGGGGATCAACCTCGTGTTGGTTTTTAGGCCTTGTCTAGGATCGGCTTACGATCACCGTGCGTGGCCGCGAGGCCCAATCGTGAGTAGGATGATCCGATTATGCGGTGAAAACCCTAAATCGTCGTAGATCGCATTAGCTTTATCTTGATCAAGCAGGACCACCATATATTCGTGCACCTCGTACGAATCATGGGTGGATCGGCTCCTTGAGCCGATTCACAGGATAACCTGAGAGCCGATCGAGGCTCGTATTTAATGTTTACGTGTATGCCATGCAGGAAACTAAGCGAGGCATCTCCATCACCTTCCTGACTAGGTATAGGTCAGGTGGCACGCCCTTGCATCAGCATCGAACGTGTGTACCAGAGGCTTTGCGGGCCGTCGCTCGGAGGGACCAGGGCCAGCCGCAGCCCTAAGTTGTTCCCGGCTCTACTGTGTTGCCCGTCGCTGCCCGCCGGTGGGTTTTGACCGCAACACACATACAACGGGTGTAAGCCATGTTGCACACGCGGAATACTTGGGTTTGCTTGACGAGCCTAGCATGTACAGACATGGCCTCGGGACAACGGAAACCGAAAGGTTGAACACGAGTCATATGGATGATATGATCAACATGTTGATGTTCACCATTGAAGCTATATCATCTCACGTGATGATCGGTTTTGGTGTAGTGGATGTGGATCGTGTACCACTTAACAACTATGAGGGATGTTGTATTAAGTGGGAGTTCATTAGTAATTAGATTAAAACATGAACTAATTATCATAAACATAGTCTGAGTAGTATTTTGAATTAATTTTGTAGTATTGGCATCTGTTTACTACTATGCGCTAGTCTTGTAATTGAGATAGAAATACTGTTAAAATCTGACAAGAAACTTTACGGATTGGTATCGTATTGTTAAAGAATCAAGAATTGATTAAGTCCTATTGCAAACTTTTAGTAAACCTCACATTGTTGATTCAAAGAGCTATGGTTTCAATTAGTACCTAAAGTTATCTTGTCTCCGTGAAACTTGAAGTTCAAATTTGTTTGAAAAGTAAGGAGCTGAAAATTTAATTTTCAGAAATAATCAAGGTATGAGATATATGTGATATCTAAGACCTTATTGCAAGATGATAGAATACAATTTGGTGAGATTACATAAACTCATAAGTTTTATGAGAATGTATGAAGGTTGAAGACGCCAGGCGTCACAATCCTCCAACTATTGGGGCACTAATAATATTCGCATATCCATGAAGTTATCATCCTTAGTATGCACCGTTGCTAAGACTCGTCGTTTCGAAGCATCACGTGATGATCGGGTGTGATAGATTCTACGTGTGCATACAATGGGTGCAAGCCAGATTTGCACATGCGAATACTAAGGTTAAACTTTATGAGCCTAGCATGTACAGACATGGTCTCAGAAAGTCATCATGATACAATGGATAAAATTATGAGTGAAATTGTTCATCATATTACAAAGTTACTAATAGTGAAATCTGAAACACTTGTCATATGATGATCAACTTAAAGTAAGAACCTCAAGGTTATTGGTATTTGACCAACAAACCTAGAAGTTGATGATGTTAAAGTGTTTTTCTGAATAATGAGGAAAGCTAAAAGAGAAACTGCAAAAGATATTTTGGCTGAAAGAAAATAAAAGACTAGAAAGTCTAGCTCAGGTGTATATAAATGATATACATGTTATGGTTGTATTCCTAGTTAAGTCACACTATGAAATTCTTGGGTATTAGTACTATATTGGTTAGTATGAAGTGTCATACAAAACAACGCAATACAAGAATACAATGGCCTAAGTGACTGACAAGGAATATGATAGGAATGCACGTCTGGAACAATATAAAGTGTTATTATGTTCGTCGTTGGCATTCTATCTAGCCCTTAGAATTTATAATAAAGAACTTAATAATTGTTATTTTGCTCTGGTCAAATGAAAACAATGAGTTGTTCAAATTATGACATTACTCCATGTATGATGGATAAGTTATTATAAATCTTAATGGTGAAACACACATACATAACACTGACGCTAAAATGCCATAAGGCAAATGATTTGAATTCCACTTATTTGTGGAACCGCCATTTAGGTCATGTTAGAAAGGAACGCCTGAAGGAACTCCATGCAAATGGATTTTTGGAGTCATTTGATTTTTGAATCATTTGGCGCTTGCAAATCTTTTCTAAAGAGAATGACTAAAATCCCGTTTATAGGCCAAGAGTTGAACGGGCAACAAACTTAGTGGAAAAATACATAATGATGTATATGGTTCACCGAGCATAGTTATGTGCGGGAGATTCTTCTACTTCATGAAAACTTTCAACAATGAATTGAGTATGTATATGTGGATATATTCGATAAGGAAGAAGTTTGAAACATTTGAATGGGTTCAAATAAATTTCAGCATGAAGTGGAAATCATCGTAATAGAAAAGTCAAATATCTATGATTGGATCATGGTGGAAATATTTGAATTACGAGTTTTAGCGAACATCTAAGAGAGTTATGAAATTGTTCTACAACTCACATTTCTTGGAGTATCATAATGATGATATAGTATCCGAGATATGTATCCAAACCTTGTTGGATTAATGATGAGATAAAATATTATGATGCCATTATATTTTTGTGGATTATGCTTTAGTGACTACCGCTTTTACACTAAATAGAGCATCATCATGATCCGTAGAAATGACACCATACGAGTTATGGCATGGGTATGAACCCTAATAGTCCTTTCTTAAATTTTGGTATGCATAGCATAAGTAAATAAGTTTACAACCAAAATCGGATGAATGTCTTTGTTGGTTATCCCAAAGAATTGATTGGGAATTCTTTCCACTATGAAGTAAAACAACGAAAGTGTTTGTTAATGTTACTTGATTATTTCCAAGAAATTGTTTTCTAGCGAAGTATTTGAGTGGGAGGACAATAGAACTTGATAAGGTTTATGAACCTGAGCATAATGATCAGAGTAGCGCAGCATCGGAATTGGTTTCGGAAGCGGCCACAACGATCATGGCTCCCATGACTACAAAGTGTTTTAGCCATGAAGATCGAAGTACATATTGAACCTTGTAGGTATGGTTTACTTTGTGATCAAATAAATGATTTGTGAACAAAGGATTGATTTTGAACAATGATAAACCAACTACAAACAAAGAAGTTATGATGGGCCCTGACTCCGTTAAAATGGCTATATGCCATGAAATCCAAGATAGATAAATACTTTTTGAAAGTAAATGGATCTATAAAATTGATGGACTTGGATGGAATATCCTTAAAGAAGCTCGACTTGTCGAAAAATTGTTTACGACAAAGTTCAAAGAGTTGACTACGATAAGATTAGATCTTCCGTAGCAATGCTTATAGTCTATGTGGATTATTCTAGTAATCACTACATATTTCTTTTATGAGATATGCTAGTAGGATGGCAAAATACATTACTTATCAGAAGTATGTATTAAAAGGTGTATACAAGATACAACCAAGAGTTTTGCTGGTCCATGGAATACTAGATAGGTATACAAACTTCAATTTGATGAAGTAAGTATAGCGGAGTTTGAATCTTCACTGGATGAAATAGTCAAAGAGTTTTTGATTTCATCAGAGACGATGAAGAGGCTTGCATTTGCAAGAAATTAAGTGGGAGCGCTGAGACATATTTATAATACTTATGTAGAAGACATATAGTTGGTTATAAATAATGTAATTACATACTTGATGAAAAGGTTTCATTGAAAAATTAACTTCAATGAAAGTGATAAGGACTGAAACAAATTTTGTGTCAAGATCTATGAAGATAGATTGAAACACATAATAAGTTTAAGTCAAAGTACATAGAATGGATATTGCAATAGTTCAATATAGAAATATTAAGAAAATGTTCTTGTCATGTGAAGGTTTAACAAGACTTGAGTGTATCTGACACTCAATGAGTAAAAACACATGAGTGATTATAGATCACGAATAATATGTACACAATCAGATGTCCTGTGTTCTAAAGTGTTATGAGCATGTACCAAAATGATTCATATGATGATCATTGGACGACAGTAAGAAAATCCTTGAGTACTTTAGAAGAACTAAGGATATAAATATAGTTTTGTATGGGGTAATGACAAACAAATCGCTGTAAAGTGTTGCACCGATATTAGTTTGATCACATATAAAAATAAATTTCAAATCTCAAATTAGGCTAAGTGTTGTTTAAAAGGTAGCACAATGAGATAGAAGTTGTCTATACTAGATTTAGAAAAGTTCTAAATATTGTGACGGATTCTACAAAAGAAGGCAGAGTATGTCATTGTTTTGACAATGACAAAGGATGTTAAAGTCAAGAGGTTCTTTGAGAACTTGGTGTAGTTCCGATAGAGTCAGAACTTTGAAGCTATATTGTGTATGACAATATTAGTGACATATTTCAGACCGCGGAATTAAGGTTCCACCTGAAGACCAAACATATTTAATGCCGACTCATTTGGAAATGAGTGATGCGTTGAGACGCAAATGAATTACAAAATACATACGGTTCTGAGCATGTCAGATCCGTTGACTAAAACCTCTCCCGTGAGCAAAACATGATAAAACACCGGAAGGCCAAAGTGTTATATCTTTACAAATGTAAACTAGATTATTGACTCTAGTGCAAGTGGGAGACTGAAGGAGATATGCCCAAGAGGCAATAATAAAAGTGGTTATTATATATCTTTATGTTTATGATAAATGTTTATATATCATGCTATAATTGTATTAACCGAAACATTAGTACATGTGTGATATGTAGACAACAAAGAGTCCCTAGTATGCCTCTTAACTAGCTTGTTGATTAATGGATGATTAGTTTCATAATCATGAACATTGGATGTTATTAATAACAAGGTTATATCATTATATGAATGATGTAATGGACACACCCAATTAAGCATAGCATAAGATCACGTCATTGAGTTATTTGCTATAAGCTTTCGATACATAGTTACCTAGTCCTTATGACCATGAGATCATGTAAATCACTTATACCGGAAAGGTACTTTGATTACACCAAACGCCACTGCGTAAATGGGTGGTTATAAAGGTGGGATTAAGTATCCGGAAAGTATGAGTTGAGGCATATGGATCAACAGTGGGATTTGTCCATCCTGATGACGGATAGATATACTCTGGGCCCTCTCGGTGGAATGTCGTCTAATGTCTTGCAAGCATATGAATAAGTTCATAAGAGACCACATACCACGGTACGAGTAAAGAGTACTTGTCAGGAGACGAGGTTGAACAAGGTATAAAGTGATACCGATGATCAAACCTCGGACAAGTAAAATATCGCGTGACAAAGGGAATTGGTATCGTATGTGAATGGTTCATTCGATTACTGAAGTCATCGTTGAATATGTGGGAGCCATTATGGATCTCCAGATCCCGCTATTGGTTATTGGTCGGAGTGAGTACTCAACCATGTCCGCATAGTTCACGAACCGTAGGGTGACACACTTAAAGTTGGATGTTGAAATGGTAGAACTTGAATATGGAATGGAGTTCGAATATTTGTTCGGAGTCCCGGATGAGATCCCGGACATCACGAGGAGTTCCGGAATGGTCCGGAGAATAAGATTCATATATAGGATGTCATTTTATGTGAATTAAAATGATCCGAAAGGTTCTACGGAAGGTTCTAGAAGGTTCTAGAAAAGTCCGGAAGAAATAAGGATGGAAGGTGGAGTCCCAGAGGGACTCCACCCACCTTGGCCGGCCAACCTAAGGGAGGAGGAGTCCCAAGTGGACTCCCCACCATGGTGGCCGGCCACCCCACCAAGGAAAGGGGGGAGTCCCACTCCCCCTAGGTTTGGACACTTGGAAGGTTTTTGTTGGGGTCTTATTCGGACACTTTGACCTAAACCTTGGGGCCTCCACCTATATAAAGAGGGGGAGAGAGGGGCTGGCCGGACACCCAAGCCACCACCATGGCCGCACCCCTCAAGGGTGCCCTAGCCGGCGCCCCTCTCCCAAACCCTAGCGGTCCTCTCTCTTCCATCACATCCCGCACGCTTAGCGAAGCTCCGCCGGATTTCTCCACCACCACCGACACCACGCCGTCGTGCTGTCGGATTCAAGAGGAGCTACTACTTCCGCTGCCCGCTGGAACGGGGAGGTGGACGTTGTCTTCATCAACAACCGAACGTGTGACCGAGTACGGAGGTGCTACCCGTTCGTGGCGCCGTGATCAAGATCTTCTACGCGCTTTTGCAAGCGGCAAGTGATCGTCTACCGCAGCAATAAGAGCCTACTCTTATAGGCTTTGGAAATCTTCAAGGGTTAGTCTTGATCATCCCCTCGTTGCTCCCGTCTTCTAGATTGCATCTTGGCTTGGATTGCGTTCTCGCGGTAGGAAATTTTTTGTTTTCTATGCAACGTATCCCAACAGCCCTACACCGTCCCCAAGCGCGAGGTAAAGGAGGAGGAGCCGGAGTTCGCGATGCCGCCAGTCAATCCGTGGGGCGATGGCAGCGGCAGCCGGCAGCAGCAAAGGCGCAACGGAGCCCTCCTCACCCCGAAGCCGGAGGTGAAGGAGGAGCAGGACGATGAGGAAACCAGGAACGCGACGCTGCTGGCGGAGTACGAGCGTCAGCAGCGTCTCATCACGAGCAGGTATGACCCCAAGGACTGCCCAGGGCTACACGCGGCATTCGCGGCGTTGCTGAATGACAAGGACGCCTGGAGGGGCGACCTCGACGCGGCGATCTCCATGTACATCCGCGACACTGGGAAGCCACTCGTTGACCTCACCGACGACGGCGAAGCTAGACGGTGCGGCGAAGGACGAGCCCATCGACGAGCCGGACGAGCGCGGCAAGCAGGAGGTCATCACCGATGACATGTATAACTTCTACCAGTACTACGACACCTCCGGCCGCCACAAGTACTACTAGATTAGGTTTCGTTTAAATTTCATCGAATCTCGTTCGAATCTATGTAATATATAGCAAGTTTGAACGAATTCACTTAAGTTCTAAATATCTGAAATTTTGTTTGTGGGATGCGGCTGGAGAGTGACGTCCTCCAAACGCGGCACGAACGAAACATGTCCCCCAAATGCTCGATCCGGCGCCGTTTGGGGGACGCGGCTGAAGATGCTCTTAGAGCATCTCCACCGGCGCCCCCCAAATAGTCGCCGGCAGGGTCACCGACACTACTGTATGAGGGGCGCCGGCAGCCCATCCTCTATTTGGGGACGCAATTCCCACAACGGCGTCTCCCATACGGCGGCCCCAAAAACTTTTTTCTCCTTTTTACAATATTTTGAAAAACATATCAATCATATTTTATTCATACTATATTCAATAATTCATACAATCACACAAATAGTACTTAAATTATTCATACAATCAAACAAATAGTACTTAAATTATTCATACAATCAAATAAATGAAAATTAAATTATTCATACATTCAAACAAATAGAAATAAAATCATGCATTGTTGGCGGCTCCTCTCCTCGCCCACAAATGTGCAGCTAGATCCGCCTGAAGTTGTGCATGGACACCTGCATCTCGAATTTCATTGTGCATATGAATAAAAGCGGCAAATTCTTGGGGTACATGCTCTACCTCAGCAAGTGGCCCTTAATAATCAAATGGTTGATCATCCTGCACAGGTTCGTCGCGCTCGCTCTCAATGATCATGTTGTGCATGATCACACATGCATTCATCACCTCCCACATCTGAGACTCGGACCAAGTGAGAGGAGCGTACCCGACAACGGCGAAACGCCGCTGAAGCACCCCAAAGCACGCTCAACCTCCTTGTGTGCTGCTTGCTGGCATGTTGCAAAATAAGTGTCCATCTCGTTTGCTGGAGACGGAATTGTCTTCATAAATGTAGCATACGTCAGGTAGATACCATCAACTAGATAGTACCCCTTGTTGTATGCGTGGCCGTTTACCTCAAAGTTCACAGCAGGAGCTTTTCCCTCAGCTAGCCTGGCAAACACCAGAGAGCGCTGCAACACGTTGATATCATTGTTTCTTCCTGCCATGCCAAAAAAATGCATGCCAAATCCAAAGTTCATGGTCTGCTGATACGTCTCAAACGTATCTATAATTTTTGATGCTCCATGCTTGTTTTACACCAATTCACATATGTTTTGCTCACACTTCGTTGCACTTTTATACATTTTCCGGCACTAACCTATTAACAAGACGCCACAGTGCCAGTTCCATGTTTTCTGCTGTTTTGTATTTCAAAAAAGTTGTACAGGAAATATTCTCGGAATTCGATAAAACAAAGGTTGAAGTCAATATTTTTCCGTAACAAAGACATAGTCCAGAGGGGGGGTCGAAGAGGAGCCACAGGGCAGCCACGCCATGCCTGGGCTCGCGCCAAGGTGTGGCGTGGGCCCCCTGGCCTCCACCGACCTCGCCCTTTCGCCTATTTATTCATGATCTCGGGAAAAACCTAAAGACCGGAGCCTCCATCCACGAAAAGTTATGTCGCGCCCGCCATCGCAGACCCTAGCTCGAGAGGGTTCTGAAGCTCTTCCCGGCACCCTGCCGGAGGGGGATATCATCATCGGAGGCCTCTACATCGTTGATAACCCACAAGTATGGGGGATCGCAAACGTCTTCGAGGGAAGTAAAACCCAAATTTATTGATTCGACACAAGGGGAGCCAAATAATATTTATAAACTTTAACAAGTGAGTTGTCAATTCACCTGCGCCTGAAAATATACTACTGGTAATTAAGGTACTCCTTTTAATAGAGTACCGAAGCAAAGCATTAACACTCCGTGAACACACGTGATCCTCACATCATAGCCATCCCTCCGGTTATCCCAATTCTTGGTCACTTTGGGGCCTCGGATTCCGGACAACAATATGTGTATAAAACTTGCAGATATGATCAAAAACAATAATTAACATCAGGAATCAATAACATGTTCAGATCTGAGATCATGGCACTCGGGCCCAAAGTGACAAGCACTAAGTATAGCAAGTTGCAACAATGTCAAAATACTAACAACAGATACTAGGCACTATGCCCATAACAATCTTATAGCCATTACATGATCAATCTCATCCAATCCCTACCATCCCCTACAGCCTACAACGGGGAATTACTCACACATGGATGGAGGAATCATGGATGGTTGATGGAGAGGCGTCGGTGATGGCGATGGCGATGATCTCCTCCAAATCCCCATCTCGGCAGGGTGCCAGAATGGAACTTCTGGTCCTCGGATTGGGGTTTCTGGTGGCGGCGGAGCAGCGGAACTCTTTCTGGAAAAACGTCGAATCCCCTCGGTTTTCAGGTCCAGGGGCATCTTATAGTGCGAAGGAGAGGTCGAAGGGGTGGCCAAGGCAGCCACACCACCGCTAGGAGCGGCCAAACCCTGGCCCGCGCCTAGGGCAGGTGTAGGCCCCTCGTGCCCCCCCTCCGTCTCGTCTTCTGGCTCCAGGAGTCTTCAGGTGAAATATGGGTTTTTTCTATATTTTTCGGGATTTTTCCCGAAAGTTGGATTTCTGCACAAAAACAAGACACCAGAGCAATTCTGCTGAAAACAACGTTAGTTGTATTCAAAACACACAAGATAGAGGGCAAACAACAGTAAAAGTGTTCAGGAAAGTAGATACGTTTTGGACGTATCAACTCCCCCAAGCTTAGCTTATTGCTTGTCCTCAAGCAATTCAGTGACAACTGAGTGCGATAAAAGAAACTTTCACGAACCTATTTTCTTCATATGATGTATATATTCTCATTACATGATCAAATGCTCAGGCAATTCATAATAAGAAGCATGCAACTAGTTATGCAAGTCATGAAAGGATACCAACACAATAATAAGCAACATGAAACATAAGTATTTGCAGGATTGCAATGTTCATCATATGATATGATAAGTGGTATCTCGATTGCCCTATTTGTGGAGCAAAACATGAATGCCGGGGCACCTCTGAAGTTCAAGAGAAAACTAGAAGTAAAAAATGTCGAAAGATTCAAGCATCACAGTTATACCACAATTAATCTTATTCCGGGACAAGCACATCAAACTATGAATGATAGCTATGATTTCAAGAAAATGCCCGGCGAACGGATGGTGACTCAACATAAAAGTATAAGATTGGCACTGCGCAGAGGGAAGTAAGATTGCCCATGTGCTAGAGCTTTTCATTTCAAATGCAATAGGAGTGTGGAAAATATATATTTTGAGAAATGCAACCCATGTCAACGGTAGTGATAAACAATATGCTCATGCATAACACTTCCTATAAATTGCTCGCCTCATGTATAATATACTAATAGTTCTCACACCTTGTCCTAATTAGCTTGGATTTCCATGGATTTTCATCGCATACATATGTTTCAACCAAGTGTCACTGAGGGGTACCTCCTTGCCTCCTGTACAAAGGTCCTAGGAGATGAATCTCATTTGATTTCTCAATTTTGATAAATCTCAACTTTTCGGACATCCATACCGGGAAAATAAGGACAACAGATATTTGGACTTTTGTCCAGCTATAACTTCCACCATGTGAACATGGCTTAAGTTGGCGGCCCAATATTCCTCTCTAACAATATGCATACTCCAATCTTTGCAACTCATGGTAAATAGCCCTTACTTCAAACAAGATGAGCATGCATAACAATTCACACGATATTAAACAAAGGCAAGTTGATGGTGTTCCCCACGACAGCATGGTTATCACACAACAAGCAACTTATAAGAACTCAAATGCATAAGACATAATACTCACCACAATAGTTTTTAGACTACTTTCCCATGAGCTATAAATTACAAAAAATATGTGGTATTTTTGAAGGTTTAAAGGTAGCACACAAGCAATTCACTTTGGAGTGGCAGCGAAATACAACATATAGGTATGTATAGTGGACTTAATTGGCACTTTGGTTTTTAGTAGTTGGATGCACGAGTAGAGCTTATACTCAATACAAGTGAAGGCTAGCAATAGACTCGGAAGCGACAATCAAGAAAGCAGTAACTATCACAATCATGCTTGCGGCGGGTAAAATTAACGGAAGCATAAAAGTAATACAAGAACTCTGAGTCATGATAAATCATCGAGGCTTAAATGACTTTGTTTTAGTCTCATGCATGCTTGAGCATCTGCCAAGCCGATTCAAATGAAACATTCAGAGGAGGATACCACAATGTCATATCGTTATATGAATAGAGCAATGCAAGCAAACATCTATATGACATGTTACCCAATATTAGTAACTTGGAACCAATCATGAGATAGCATAAACTACTGAGCATCATTAAGTAACATAAACCTTACACAAAAAACTAAGCATGTTCACATAAATGAGTATACGTACAAAAATGAAAACAAATAGAGTTCATACCAGCCTCTCACCACAAATCGAATTATCATGACCATCATTATTGCTCTTCACTTGTGTGGATTGAATAATATGAAATGATAACCAAGCTCCAATGAAGTCACGGAAGACCGTTGAACCCTGCAGCAACTTTACAAAACCAAAGAAGAACAACAAATTTTTTGGGTTTTCGATTTTTAATCAGCACACAAAGCAAAATCTTTTTGGATTTTCTCATAGAAAACCATAATGAGAAGATGAAACAAACTAAGAACCAAATGGAGAGAAACAACATAAATATTTTTGGTATTTTTGGTGTTTTGGACAGTAGAAACAAAAGCAGAACAACAAAAAGAAAGAAAAATAAAATAAACACGCAAATACAACAAGTGGCAGAAATCTGTCAAACCAGAACAACATGCAAAGATCTATTTTTATGAAGATTTTCTGTAGCGCATCTAGAAAAGTGCTCAACTAACGAAAGTTAGATAACAACCTTGGGCATATGCTCAAAAATTGTCAGCTCAAAATTCTATTCTGGCTATTTATACGAATTTGTATGGTGACAACACAGAATCTGTTTTTAGATAGCAACTCCTCAAATTCTTACCTCCTTCCTATTAGAGGTTATCCTTGGTATAAAAACAAAACAAATAAGCTAAATAGGGGTTATTACAGTACCAACAACTCCCAAGATTCAAATAAAGAGAAATTACTGAAACAAAACTAACAAGAACAAAAAGAAAGTGAAACATGGATATACAAAGTTCCGACGGAATATAATATGTAGATGAGGATTTTGGCCTAAGGGGAGATCATCCCATGGTGAGTAGTGGCTCCAGGATGGTGGGTCATCCCTAGCATGATCATACCCCGGCCCTCGTGAGGAAGAAGAAGCTGAAGGCCCATAGTCGAAGTCAGGTTGCTGGTATGAGAATCCAGCAGTGTCAGAGGGCTGGACGAAGTTATCTTCGGCCTCCCCTCCATCGTACTATGCATGTCACTCCATCCTCCTCTGATAAACTCCTCCCCTGACAATTCTCTTTATAGAGTTCCAGCAATGGCTTGGGTCTCTCCTTGATTTTTCCGCATGATCCCCATTGTGGCACTCTGATAGATGCACAAAAATCATCGAGAGGCAAATCGACAGCAATATTATATATTTTGTAATGAACCATGGGGTCAGGTAATTTCCAACTAAATCTGAAGTCCTGCACCACAGACATAGTTAGCTTAACATGTTGGTATGGTTCACCATCAACAAGAGAATGAAAAACTTCTTCCTCCCGGTGAACCTTCATGACTTCATTCAACTCTAGTTCATGTTGTTTGAGTTGATATGCATTGCCTTCCATCTATGAAATTTTTAACAAACCTCATAAAAATGATTATAAGACAAACAAATGAAGGAGAACACTATGGAGACTCATAAGAGGTCGAAACATGCATCAAAACAACTTATCCCATCATAATACAAGCATGCAAGCTCACATGTCATGTCATCTACAGAAGCAAAATATTCAAGATATACTTCACCAATCAAAATTCTACTTAGATAATCAGAGGAGTCACATACCGGAGAGAAAATGCTTCAAATTTCAGCAAGAAATATGGGCTCGGGAAGGAGATAAAAAAATCGCGATGAAGAACATAAAAAGCACGGATTTGAGCAATGGGGATGTGTTTTCTTGGGAGAGAGAAAGGAATGGCAGAGGAGGGGGCAAGTGGAGGGCCAGGGGGCCCACACCTGGCCTTGGCGCGGCCAGGGTGTGCCCCGCGCGGCCACATGGTGTGGCCAGCCTGTGGGTCCCCCTGGGCAGCCCCATGTGCCTCTCTGCCCCGTTTCTCACGCAAAAAAATTCTATACATTTTCTGGAATTTTTTGAGAAACTTTATTTTTAGGCAATTTTCAGAATTTGAATAATGATTCTATCGCAGGAAAACAATTATGGAATGATGAAAAACTAAATCAAAATGAAACCTACAACAACTCTAAGACATTGTAATATAAAGTCAATCAATAGTACAAAGGTGAAAACATAGTTTCATTCATTCAAAATTATTTTGTTAACAAGGTTGATCAAATCTTGTTATCAAAACAATTTTGTATGAAGCAAAACTTTGCATTTCACACAATGATTATGTTACCTCAATCTTGATAGGAATAGTTCCAAAACCGTGACAATATTATTCTCTTTCTTTGGCTTGGGAAACGGCAAATCAAAATCCCCAATTTGGATAGTGTCAACATTAATAATTGAGTTTAGACGATAAATCATATCAATCTTCTTGGTAAAATAAACCGTATGCTCTTTGTCATTAACATTAAAAGTTACTTTTCCTTGGTTGCAATCAATAATAGCCCCCTGCAGTGTTAAGAAAAGGTCTCCCAAGAATAATAGACATATTATCATCGTCAGGCATTTCCAACACAACAAAGTCAGTTAATATCATACAATGATGAGCAACTTGAGCAGGAACATCCTCACATATATACCAACAGGAATAGTAGTAGACTTATCAGCCATTTGCAAGGATATATCAGTTGGTATTAACTTTTCTAAATCAAGTCTCTTATAGAGAGAGAATGGAATAACACTAACTCCTGCTCCCAAATCACATAAAGCAGTTCTAACATATTGTTTTTTATGGAGCATGAAATAGTGGGTATACCTGGTTCACCAAGCTTCTTTGGAACCTTACCATTAAAAGAGTAATTAGCGAGCATAGTGTAAATTTCCTCATTTGGAATCTTCCTCTTATTAGAGACAATATCTTTCATGTACTTTGAATAAGGAGGCAATTTAATAGCATCAGTCAAAGGAATTTGCAAAAACAAAGGTTTCATCCATTCGCAGAACTTATTATAACGTTCTTCCTCCTTTGATTTATGTTTTTTTATCAGGAAAAGGCATTGGTTTTTGCACCCAAGGTTCTCTTTCACTACCATGTTTAGTAGCAATGAAATCTTCCTTAGTGTATTTCGTATTATTAGTATGCTTTTCAGGTTCTTCTTCAATTTCTTCTTTATCGGAAGCATCATTTTTATCATTACCACTTTCAGTTTCAGCATCAGAAATAGATATACTATTAGGATCCTTAGCAGGTTCGGAGGATTCTATAATAGTTTTATGTTTCTTCTTCTTTTTCTTAGACTTAGTCCTAGTATCATTAGCTTGTTGAGAGTCTTGTTCAATTCTCTTTGGATGTCCTTCAGGATATAAAGGATCCTGAGTAGAAACACCACTTATAGTTCTTATTTCATCAACATGTTTTTCTCTAGAAGCATTAACTAGCAAATCTTTCTGCACTTTAGTGAGCTGATCAATTTGAGTTTGAACCATTTGGAAATGTTTAACAAGCATTTTAACATCATTAGAGGTTCTTTCCATAATATCATGCACATTATTGATAGCTCTAGAATTATTCATTAGGTGATGTTCAACTCTCTTATTAAAATTATCTTTCTTAACAATATAATTATCAAATTCATCTAAGCATTGATCAGGAGGTTTAGAGTAGGGAATATCTCTATTATCAAAGCGTTGGAGAGAGTGTACCTCAATAGTGGAAGAGCGAGGGATTGGCTTACATAATTCTTCTATAGGTGGTAGATTCTTCACATCTTCAGATTTAATACCCTTCTCCTTAAGAGATTTCTTGGCTTCCCTCGTCACTTCATCATTTAATTAATCATTCCACTTTTCTTCGGTGTTGGTATTGGCTCCGGTGTAGTCCAATCATCATAATTCTTGCTTATTTTAGTCAATAATTCCTCAGCTTCAACCGAAGTTCTTTTGCTGAAAACACAACCAGCACAACTATCCAGGTATGTCCTTGATTCAACGGTTAGTTCATCATAAAATATATCAAGGAGTTCATTTTTAGCTAATGGATGTTTAGGTAGTGCTCTAATTAAAGAACAAATTATTTCCCATGATTCAGGCAATTTCTCTCCCTCTACCTGCACAAAGTCAAAGATTTTCTGCAAAGCAGCATGTTGAGCACTAGCAAGGAAATATTTCTGAAAGAAGGCATTAACCAGACCAATAGGACTATCAATAGATCGAGGAGACACATTATCATACCAAATTTTAGTAGCTCCTTTCAGAGAGAAAGGGAAAATTTTAGTGACAAAGTAAGTGTGTATCTTAATATCATCGGAGAATAAATTACTCAAATTAGAGAGTTCATTCATATGTTTCACAGCACTTTCATTTTCAGTACCACAGAAAGGTTCTTTCTCAACAATAGATATGTAAGACAAATCCAGAGAGAAATCATAATCATTATCTCTAATATTTATGGGAGATGTGGAAAACTTAGAATCAGGAGACAAATTATATCTAATAGCTCGTCTTGCAAGAAGACTTCTCATAGCACTTGCATCTCTAGTAGCTTGACATTCTTCAATGAAGTCATCATCAAGTTCAATATAAGTTTCATCAAGATCATCGCTAGGATTCCCCTAGCTTGAGGTGAACTAACATATGTAATACTATTTTTAGCATTTTCAATTTGTTTAGCTCTAGCAATTGTAGTATCTAGGAAAGAACCTAGCGAACCACTCTTATCAAACACAGTAGAGACATCATCAAAATCATCAGGAGCATTATCAGGTTCAGCAGAAGTAGTAGTAGCATGTGGTGGAGTAAGAAGCTTACTCATAACAGATGGCGAACCAAGAGCGACAGAGGTGTTCAGAGTTGTACCTCTTCTTGTAGTGGATGGCAATATAGGAAACTTTGATTCATGAGCTTTCTTGATAATGAATAAATTGCAGCGAACAATATCACCTTCAAATGGGCTTGTAAATAAAGCTATGCTCCCCGGCAACGGCGCCAGGAAATAGACTTGATGACCCACAAGTATAGGGGATCGCAACAGTCTTCGAGGGAAGTAAAACCCAAATTTATTGATTCGACACAAGGAGAGCCAAAGATGTTCCCTATATCAAAAGCACACATATCTACCAAAGAAGTTTTCGTTGATAACTCTTCATACCCCCAAAATAATGTAAGTTCATCATGCTGATTAGGAGTGATCATGTCATCACAATACAAACTTGCAGTACTCATTGGATTCGAAAGGCTGTTATCATAGCCTGACCATTGAAAATTGAAATTACCCATTTTATAGCAAAGTTCACAAACAAAAGGATAGAGGGCACACACTTTTTCACCAAGATCATTTAGAGTCCTATCCCACGTTCTAGTTTTTTCATTCTTGTGATGGATACAATATTCTTCTTCGATTTGATTCTTTTCACAAGGTCTAAGTGCTCCATAAAAATTAACATGCTTATAAGAAATAGTACTTTCAGGAGTTTGAGCATGTTTATTGCAATCATTAATAACAATTTCATTTTTCATGCAAGTCTCTTTAAAAGGTTCATGATACATGTCCCAATTTACTTAAGGAACATTAATATGAGAAGCAAAGGATCTACAACAATCAACAATAATTTGAGGATCAAGACCATATTTAGCACTAAGCTCTTGAAAATCAGCAGTTTCAGAAAAAAATTAATGCAATCATATTCTAAACAGGCATATAGATAGTCCTTGTACTGTCCTGATTCTTTACCTTTGTCGTTACTTTTAATTTTTTCAAGAAGATCCCACTTAGCTTCAACCTCCTTACTTGTGAAAGATCCCTCTAAACAGGCATCTAGATAGTCCTTGTACTGTCCTGAAAGCCTTGCATAAAAATTATTAATAACAATATTACTGTAGAGCTCATGAATGGGACATTTGAGCATTAGTGACTTCAATCTCCCCCACGCTTGGGAAATACTTTCTCCATTATGAGGACGAAAATTATAAATATAATTCCTATCTAAATGCATTTCATGAGGAGGATAAAATTTAGAGTAAAAGAGAGATTCAAGCTCCTTCAATTCCACTCCGAATGATGAGGATCATCTAGTAGCTAATACCACTCCCTTGCTTTGTCCTTAAGTGACAATGGAAATAATTTCATCATGGCATTTTCTGATGAGGACATCCCTACTATAGTACTACCTCCATCATTGCAAGATGAAGACGATGCTGCTGTGAAGCTCAAGTCCAATGAAGTCAGGATTGGACCAATGACACGAGCTCGTGCGAAGATACTCAAACAACAGGTGAAATTGTTCCTAAGTTATACTTTGATCGATGAGAACTTTATACTGCCTAAGTCCTATTTCTTATGTATGATCAGGTATGAGGAGGGAGCAAGCATCGCACGAGGAGGAGAGGAGCAGTTGGACAAGAAGCTGGACGTGAAGCTGGACATGGAGCTGGCCATGAAGCTGGACAAGAAGAAATCCCATGGAAGCCCGAGGGAGGATAGGGAGGCATGCGTGAGAGGAGAAGAAGAAGTCCAGGCCGGCACCAGGCCCGGTCAGACCGGCCGTCACGCCGGCGCTCCCGGTCCCTGGCCCGGTCCGACCGGGCGCCACGCTTGTGCCAGCCGGGGCACATCTAGTAAGCCTGGACGCCTAGTCGGTTTCCATCCGGCACCAGGTTCGGTTTCAACCATCCTATCCCGGTCCCAGGCCCGGTCGACCGGCTCCTGAGCCGGCCGTGTCCGAGTCTGTCTCGACCAGATCCCGATCTGGGTCGGTTATTCTTGTATTTTTTGACCTGAGGTCGTTCTGAACCCCTATATAAGTGCCCAGGATGCCCCAAATTAGGTTTTGACCACGTTTAAGATAAACCCTAGTTCATAGTTGATTGCTTTGCAACTCTATTGAATCCCTACACCATATTGCCTTGATTTGGTGTAATTCTGAAAGTCTTGTGTGATTTGCTATTCCATTGGGAATTAGAAGGTTGCAACTTACCGCTTCGGGTCGGCGGCTACGTGCGCAAGTGTGTGGAGTTGCGAATATTTTGCAGGGTTGAGAGCTATTGCATTGGCGACAGGGACCAATCGAGAGATCTCGTTGCGCCATACAAGTTATCATCCACTTCATCATCAAGTTATCCCTGCTGTGTTCATCCCGTGATCATCATCACCACCGTTGCTTGCTGAGAAGATCGGGCCACCCCTTATCATCTTGGTATCAGATTTCAGTGTTTCCTCGGTAAGCCATCCACAATCCACCCCATAGTTCAGTTGTGAGTGTTTTTCTATCCAGAAAAAGCTAAAAATATTAGGGTTAGGGTTTGCCATAGCCTTAGATTGCACTAATTTCGAGTTCTAGTTGCTTTTCGTAGTTGTTTTTGCGTATCTTTTTCTTTCATCTAGTATTGTCAGGGTTTGTGTCTCGGCTTTCATCTAGAGTCAGTTTTTGTTGCTCCGAGTCCACATAGCATATTGTGTGTTTGTGTAAACCATAGCCAGAGCCTTTTGATATAAGTGACTAGGAACTTCCCCAGAAGAGACTAGTTTTACCGCTCGACAGGCTGCTCATTAGGGTTTTGGTGCTTTGCATTATCTGTTGGCCGTGTTATCAAGGAGTTGAGTCATAAAATCAAAAAAAAGGAGAAAATTAAAAAAAAAAAGCAAAAAGAGCTACATAGCTGCGTGTTATACAAAAGAAAATCCAAAAATAAAAGTGAAGTGCTAGTAGAATCAAGTGAAGGCCTAAGTTTTTCTTTAACCGCACCCGTAGTTGAGCAATCTTGTGCCTGTCCCGTTGATCTTTGCTAGCGCCTCTCGAGTGCATTGCAACCTTTCATCCATATAGTTGCATTGCCACATTTATCACCTTGTGTGAGTATCATTGGTTGTCTACAGTCAGCACTAGAGCTTGTTATTGGTGCAAATAGGTAGCCCACCTACAGCCCCACATATATCCTGCTTTGTCGTGTGATTGTTCTTATACCCTTGATATTCGCTTCACTACATCCGTGCACTAGTCATCACTACAAGTGGTAAGCAATACTAATTCACTTTGGAGCGGTAAGATTTCCTTTTCTTATCAGTTTTGAGTGAGTTGTGAGAGTACCACCAGATATATTTGTTTTAGTGCACTAATCTACTAACCATGTCTTCTAGTGATGAGAAAATTGTTAACCAGAAAAACAAGGATATTGCTGATGTGATGACATGGAGGGAGTATGAGGCTCTTCGTAATGAGATGCGACGTGAATTCCGCGTTCAGGACGAAGAACTAAAGGAGACCATTGACGGGGTTTCCAAAAAGCTGGATACTACTAATGAGACCGTCAATGCTATGCAAAATCAAATGACAGATATTCAGCACAATATTCAAGTGTTGACACTTGATGGCGTGTATTTCACACGTTCGTTGGGCAACCCCAAGAGGAAGGTATGATGCGCACAGCAGCAAGTTTTCCCTCAGAAAGAAACCAAGGTTTATCGAACCAGGAGGAGCCAAGAAGCACGTTGAAGGTTGATGGCGGCGGGATGTAGTGCGGCGCAACACCAGGGATTCCGGCGCCAACGTGGAACCTGCACAACACAACCAAAGTACTTTGCCCCAACGAAACAGTGAGGTTGTCAATCTCACCGGCTTGCTGTAACAAAGAGTTAACCGTATTGTGTGGAAGATGATTGTTTGCGAAAACGATAGAACAAGTATTACGATGGGATTGTATTTCAGTAAAGAGAATTGGACCGGGGTCCACAGTTCACTAGAGGTGTCTCTCCCATAAAACGAACAGCATGTTGGGTGAACAAATTACAGTTGGGCAATTGACAAATAAAGAGGGCATGATCATGCACATACATATTATGATGAGTATAGTGAGATTTAATTGGGCATTATGACAAAGTACATAGACCGTCATCCAACTGCATCTATGCCTAAAAAGTCCACCTTCAGGTTATCATCCGAACCCCCTCCAGTATTAAGTTGCAAACAACAGACAATTGCATTAAGTATGGTGCGTAATGTAACTAGTGACTACATCCTTGAACATAGCACTAATGTTTTATCCCTAGTGGCAACAGCACAACACAACCTTAGAACTTTTCATCCTTTGTCCCAGTGTCAATGCAGGCATGAACCCACTATCGAGCATAAGTACTCCCTCTTGGAGTTACAAGCATCTACTTGGCCAGAGCATCTACTAGTAACGGAGAGCATGCAAGATCATAAACAACACATAGCATAACTTTGATAATCAACATAACAAGTATTCTCTATTCATCGGATCCCAACAAACGCAACATATAGAATTACAGATAGATGATCTTGATCATGTTAGGCAGCTCACAAGATCCGACAATGATAGCACAATGGGGAGAAGACAACCATCTAGCTACTGCTATGGACCCATAGTCCAGGGGTAGACTACTCACACATCACACCGGAGGCGACCATGGCGGCGTAGAGTCCTCAGGGAGATGATTCCCCTCTCCGGCGGGTGCCGGAGGCGATCTCTGGATCCCCCGAGATGGGATCGGCGGCGGCGGCGTCTGCGGAAGGTTTTCCGTATCGTGGTTCTCGATGCACGGGGGTTTCATCACCGAGACTTTTTATAGGCGGACGGGCAGGTCAAGAGGCGGCACGGGGGCCCCCCACCACAGGCCGGCGCGGCCAAGGGGGGGGGCCGCGCCGCCTATGGTGTGGCCCCTCCGTGGCCCCTCTTCGTCTCTCCTTCGGACTTACGGAAGCTCCGTGAGAAAATAGGCCCACAGGCTTTGATTTCGTCCAATTCCGAGAATATTTCCTTACTAGGATTTCTGAAACCAAAAACAGCAGAAAACAGCAACTGGCACTTTGGCATCTTGTTAATAGGTTAGTTCCAGAAAATGCACGAATATGACATAAAGTGTGCATAAAACATGTAGATAACATCAATAATGTGGCATGGAACATAAGAAATTATCGATACGTCGGAGACGTATCAGCATCCCCAAGCTTAGTTCTGCTCGTCCCGAGCAGGTAAAATGATAACACAGATAATTTCTGGAGTGACATGCCATCATAATCTTGATCATACTATTTGTAAAGCATATGTAGTGAATGCAGCGATCAAAACAATGTATATGACATGAGTAAACAAGTGAATCATATAGCAAAGACTTTTCATGAATAGCACTTCAAGACAAGCATCAATAAGTCTTGCATAAGAGTTAACTCATAAAGCAATAATTCAAAGTAGAGATATTGAAGCAACACAAAAGAAGATTAAGTTTCAGCGGTTGCTTTCAACTTGTAACATGTATATCTCATGGATATTGTCAACATAGAGTAATATAATAAGTGCAATAAGCAAGTATGTAGGAATCAATGCACAGTTCACACAAGTGTTTGTTTCTTGAGGTGGAGAGAAATAGGTGAACTGACTCAACATTGAAAGTAAAAGAATGGTCCTCCATAGAGGAAAAGCATCGATTGCTATATTTGTGCTAGAGCTTTGATTTTGAAAACATGAAACAATTTTGTCAACGGTAGTAATAAAGCATATGCATCATGTAAATTATATCTTATAAGTTGCAAGCCTCATGCATAGCGTACTAATAGTGCCCGCACCTTGTCCTAATTAGCTTGGACTACCGGGTCATCACAATGCATTGTTTTTACCAAGTGTCACAAAGGGGTACCTCTATGCACTTTGTACAAAGGTCTAAGGAGAAAGCTCGCATTGGATTTCTCGCTATTGATTATTCTTCAACTTAGACATCCATACCGGGACAACATAGACAACAGATAATGGACTCCTCTTTTATGCATAAGCATATAACAACAATTAATAATTTTCTCATTTGAGATTTGAGGATTGTTGTCCAAAACTGAAACTTCCACCATGGATCATGGCTTTAGTTAGCGGCCCAATGTTCTTCTCTAACATATGCATGCTTAACCATATGGTGGTAGATCTCTCTTACTTCAGACAAGACGGACATGCATAGCAACTCACATGAAATTCAACAATGAATAGTTGATGGCGTCCCCAGTGAACATGGTTATCGCACAACAAGCAACTTAATAAGAGATAAAGTGCATAATTACATATTCAATACCACAATAGTTTTTAAGCTATTTGTCCCATGAGCTATATATTGCAAAGGTGAATGATGGAATTTTAAAGGTAGCACTCAAGCAATTTACTTTGGAATGGCGGAAAATACCATGTAGTATAGGTAGGTATGGTGGACACAAATGGCATAGTGGTTGGCTCAAGTATTTTGGATGCATGAGAAGTATTCCCTCTCGATACAAGGTTTAGGCTAGCAAGGCTTATTTGAAACAAACACAAGGATGAACCGGTGCAGCAAAACTCACATAAAAGACATATTGAAAACATTATAAGACTCTACACCGTCTTCCTTGTTGTTCAAACTCAATACTAGAAATTATCTAGACCTTAGAGAAACCAAATATGCAAACCAAATTTTAGCATGCTCTATGTATTTCTTCATTAATGGGTGCAAAGCATATGATGCAAGAGCTTAATCATGAGCACAACAATTGCCAAGTATCACATTACCCAAGACATTTATAGCAATTACTACATGTATCATTTTCCAATTCCAACCATATAACAATTTAACGAAGGAGAAACTTCGCCATGAATACTATGAGTAGAAACCAAGGACATACTTGTCCATATGCTACAGCGGAGCGTGTCTCTCTCCCATAAAGTGAATGCTAGGATCCATTTTATTCAAATAAAACAAAAAAACAAAAACAAACCGACGCTCCAAGCAAAAGCACATAAGATGTGATGGAATAAAAATATAGTTTCAGGGGAGGAACACGATAATTTGTCGATGAAGAAGGGGATGCCTTGGGCATCCCCAAGCTTAGACGCTTGAGTCTTCTTGATATATGCAGGGGTGAACCACCGGGTGCATCCCCAAGCTTAGAGCTTTCACTCTCCTTGATCATGTTGCATCATACTCCTCTCTTGATCCTTGAAAACTTCCTCCACACCAAACTCGAAACAACTCATTAGAGGGTTAGTGCACAATATAAATTGACATATTCAGAGGTGACACAATCATTCTTAACACTTCTGGACATTGCATAATGCTACTGGACATTAATGGATCAAAGAAATTCATCCAACATAGCGAAAGAGGCAATGCGAAATAAAAGGCAGAATCTGTCAAAACAGAACAGTTCGTATTGACGAATTTTAAAATGGCACCAGACTTGCTCAAATGAAAATGCTCAAATTGAATGAAAGTTGCGTACATATCTGAGGATCATGCATGTAAATTGGCTTAATTTTCTGAGCTACCTACAGGGAGGTGGACCCAGATTCGTGACAGCAAAGAAATCTGGAACTGTGCAGTAATCCAAATCTAGTACTTACTTTTCTATCAACGGCTTAACTTGGCACAACAAAACACAAAACTAAGATAAGGAGAGGTTGCTACAGTAGTAAACAACTTCCAAGACACAAAATAAAAACAAAGTACTGTAGGTAAAAACATGGGTTGTCTCCCATAAGCGCTTTTCTTTAACGCCTTTCAGCTAGGCGCAGAAAGTGTGTATCAAGTATTATCAAGAGACGAAGTGTCAACATCATAATTTGTTCTCATAATAGAGTCAAAAGGTACCTTCATTTTCTTTCTAGGGAAGTGTTCCATACCTTTCTTGAGAGGAAATTGATATTTTATATTACCTTCCTTCATATCAATAACAGCACCAACAGTTCGAAGAAAAGGTCTTCCCAATATAATGGGACAAGATGCATTGCATTCAATATCCAAGACAACAAAATCAACGGGAACAAGGTTATTGTTAACGGTAATGCGAACATTATCAACTTTCCCCAAAGGTTTCTTTGTAGAATGATCAGCAAGATTAACATCCAAATAACAATTTTTCAACGGTGGCAAGTCAAGCATATTATAAATTTTCTTAGGCATAACAGAAATACTTGCACCAAGATCACATAAAGCATTACAATCAAAATCTTTAATCTTCATCTTAATGATGGGCTCCCAACCATCCTCTAACTTTTTAGGAATAGAGGCTTCACGCTCTAGTTTCTCTTCTCTAGCTTTTATAAGAGCATTTGTAATATGATGTGTAAAAGCCAAATTTATAGCACTAGCATTAGGACTTTTAGCAAGTTTTTGCAAGAACTTTATAACTTCAGAGATGTGGCAATCATAAAAATTCAAACCATTATAATCTAAAGCAATGGGATCATCATCCCCAATGTTGGAAAAAATTTCAGCAGCTTTATCACGGGCAGTTTAATGAGTTTTAGCAGTTTCAGGCAGTTTTTCGCGCTTTGCATTAGAAGTGGAAACATTGCTAACACCAATTCTTTTATTAGTATTAGTAGGAGGTGCAGCAACATGTGTAGCATTAGCATTACTAGTGGTGGTAATAGTCCAAACTTTAGCTATATTCTTCTCTTTAGCTAGTTTTTCATTTTCTTCTCTATCCCACCTAGCACGCAGTTCAGCCATTAATCTTATATTCTCATTAATTCTAACTTGAATGGCATTTGCTGTAGTAGTAATTTTATTATGATGATTCTCATTAGGCAAAACTTTTGATTTCAAAAGATCAACATCAATGACAAGACTATCGACTTTAGAAGCAAGTATATCAATTTTCCCAAGCTTTTCTTCAACAGATTTGTTAAAAGCAGTTTGTGTACTAATAAATTCTTTAAGCATGGCTTCAAGTCCAGGGGTGAATTCCTATTATTGTTGTAAGAATTCCCATAAGAATTACCATAGCCGTTGCCATTATTATAAGGATATGGTCTATAGTTGTTACTAGAATTGTTAGGTAAGCATTGTTGTTGAAATTATTATTTTTAATGAAGTTTACATCAACATGTTCTTCTTGTGCAACCAATGAAGCTAACGGAACATTATTAGGATCAATATTAGTCCTATCATTCACAAGCATAGACATAATAGCATCAATCTTATCACTCAAGGAAGAGGTTTCTTCGACAGAATTTACCTTCTTACCTTGTGGAGCCCTTTCCGTGTGCCATTCAGAGTAGTTGATCATCATATTATCAAGAAGCTTTGTTGCTTCACCAAGAGTGATGGACATAAAGGTACCTCCAGCAGCTGAATCAATAAATTCCGTGAAGAAAAATTTAGTCCTGCATAGAAGGTTTGGATGATCATCCAAGTAGTCAGTCCATGGGTTGGGCAATTTTTAACCAGAGATTTCATTCTTTCCCAAGCTTGAGTAACATGTTCAGTATCTAATTGTTTAAAATTCATTATGCTACTCCTCAAAGATATAATTTTAGCAGGGGGATAATATCTACCAATAAAAGCATCCTTGCATTTAGTCCATGAATCAATACTATTCTTAGGCAGAGATAGCAACCAATCTTTAGCTCTTCCTCTTAATGAGAAAGGGAACAATTTTAGTTTAATAATATCACCATCTACATCTTTATATTTTTGCATTTCACATAATTCAACAAAATTATTAAGATGGGCAGCAGCATCATCAGAACTAACACCAGAAAATTGCTCTCGCATAACAAGATTCAGTAAAGCAGGTTTAATTTCAAAGAATTCTGCTGTAGTAGCAGGTGGAGCAATAGGTGTGCATAAGAAATCATTATTATTTGTGGTTGTGAAGTCACACAACTTAGTATTTTCAGCGTTGGCCATTTTAGCAACAGTAAATAAAGCAAACTAGATAAAGTAAATGCAAGTAAACTAATTTTTTTGTGTTTTAGATATAGCAAACAAGATAGCAAATAAAGTAAAACTAGCAACTAATTTTTTTTGTATTTTGATTTAGTGCAGCAAACAAAGTAGTAAATAAAACTAAGCAAGACAAAAACAAAGTAAAGAGATTGAGAAGTGGAGACTCCCCTTGCAGCGTGTCTTGATCTCCCCGGCAACGGCGCCAGAAAATCTATGCTTGATGGCGTGTATTTCACACGTTCGTTGGGCAACCCCAAGAGGAAGGTATGATGCGCACAGCAGCAAGTTTTCCCTCAGAAAGAAACCAAGGTTTATCGAACTAGGAGGAGCCAAGAAGCACGTTGAAGGTTGATGGCGGCGGGATGTAGTGCGGCGCAACACCAGGGATTCCGGCGCCAACGTGGAACCTGCACAACACAACCAAAGTACTTTGCCCCAACGAAACAGTGAGGTTGTCAATCTCACCGGCTTGCTATAACAAAGAGTTAACCGTATTGTGTGGAAGATGATTGTTTGCAGAAAACAGTAGAACAAGTATTGCAGTAGATTGTATTTCGATGAAGAGAATTGGACCGGGGTCCACAGTTCACTAGAGGTGTCTCTCCCATAAAACGAACAGCATGTTGGGTGAACAAATTACAGTTGGGCAATTGACAAATAAAGAGGGCATGACCATGCACATACATATTATGATGAGTATAGTGAGATTTAATTGGGCATTACGACAAAGTACATAGACCGTCATCCAACCGCATCTATGCCTAAAAAGTCCACCTTCGGAGTTATCATCCGAACCCCCTCCGGTATTAAGTTGCAAACAACGAGACAATTGCATTAAGTATGGTGCGTAATGTAACTAGTGACTACATCCTTGAACATAGCACTAATGTTTTATCCCTAGTGGCAACAGCACAACACAACCTTAGAACTTTCATCCTTGTCCCGGTATCAATGCAGGCATGAACCCACTATCGAGCATAAGTACTCCCTCTTGGAGTTACAAGCATCTACTTGGCCAGAGCATCTACTAGTAACGGAGAGCATGCAAGATCATAAACAACACATAGCATAACTTTGATAATCAACATAACAAGTATTCTCTATTCATCGGATCCCAACAAACGCAACATATAGAATTACAGATAGATGATCTTGATCATGTTAGGCAGCTCACAAGATCCGACAATGATAGCACAATGGGGAGAAGACAACCATCTAGCTATTGCTATGGACCCATAGTCCAGGGGTAGACTACTCACACATCACACCGGAGGCGACCATGGCGGCGTAGAGTCCTCCGGGAGATGATTCCCCTCTCCGGCAGGGTGCCGGAGGCGATCTCCTGGATCCCCCGAGATGGGATCGGCGGCGGCGGCGTCTCTGGAAGGTTTTCCGTATCGTGGTTCTCGGTACTGGGGGTTTCGTCACGGAGACTTTTTATAGGCGGAAGGGCAGGTCAAGAGGCGGCACGGGGGCCCCACACCACAGGCCGGCGCGGCCAAGGGGGGGGCCGCGCCGCCCTATGGTGTGGCCCCTCCGTGGCCCCTCTTCGTCTCTCCTTCGGACTTCTGGAAGCTCCGTGAGAAAATAGGCCCCTGGGCTTTGATTTCGTCCAATTCCGAGAATATTTCCTTACTAGGATTTCTAAAACCAAAAACAGCAGAAAACAGCAACTGGCACTTCGGCATCTTGTTAATAGGTTAGTTCCAGAAAATGCATGAATATGACATAAAGTGTGCATAAAACATGTAGATAACATCAATAATGTGGCATGGAACATAAGAAATTATCGATACGTCGGAGACGTATCAACACTCGTTGTTGATAATTTAACCCAACAACAACACCATGAAGATGAAGATGTTGAGCTTCAAGATGAAGCACCTGGTGTTGGTCGTGGTGCTGGGCGTGGTAACCGCAGTCGTGGTTTTGTTGAACTCGGACGTCAATTTCGTGGGTTTGAGGAAGAAGATGGATTGGGTAAGCCAAAGTTCTCGATACCCAAATTTCAAGGAGGTGCTGATGTTGAAGAATACCTCACTTGGGAGCTGAAGATTGAGAAGTTATGGTGCTTACATACTTATACTGAAGCTAGGAAGGTCAAGCTTGCTTCCTCAGAATTTGATGGTTATGCATTGCGTTGGTGGGATGGAGTGACATGCACTCGTCAAGAAGATCGCGAGCTGCCAGTTCGTACATGGCGAGAGATGAAGGAACTTATGCAAGCTCGTTTCGTGCCCACTAATTATTTGCGATCTATATATGATAAGTTGACCCTATTGAGACAAGGTGTGAAGACTGTTGATACTTATTTCATGGAGATGGAGATGCTTATGCAGCGTGGCCGTATCCGTGAATCACTTGAGATGACAATGAATCGATTTCTACATGGCTTGAAGTTTGATATCAAAGGCATTGTTCGTCATCACGGTTACACCACTATGAATGAGTTGCTACATCATGCATGCAAGAGAAGCTGAATCACATTTGGCTGAAGAAGCACAAGTTAAAGGTCGTGCTACGGGAGTTGGGCGCTACACGCCTAGGGCGCCTCCATCTACGACGCCGGTGCCATCGTCGCGCTCCGCACCTTATTCTACTCCGTCTAGCAAGCCGGTCTCCAATGTGTCCAACACAAAGAAGCCCGAACCTGCTGCGAGTACGAGTGGTTCTAGCATGTCTACTGCGCGCAACCGTGATATGAATTGTCATACATGTGGTGGCAAGGGTCACTTCAAGAGAGATTGTCCTAACCGCAAGGTCATGGTCATCAATAAGGACAATGAATATGAGACTGGAGATGATGTTGATCCATATGCTCCAGAAGATGATGACTATGACATTGATGGTGTAGATGCTTATCCGTCTGAAGCTCGCACTATTGTTATGTCTCAGCGTGCTCTTAATGTGTTGCCAAGTGCATCTACTCAGCGCTGCAATTTTTTCCAAACTAAGGCTTTAGTTGGTCCTGACAAGGCTTGCAAGGTCATTATTGATGGCGGGAGTTGCCGCAATTTAGCAAGCAAGGAGTTGTGTACCAAGCTAAAGTTAAAGTATCTACCGCACCCGCATCCATACTATATTTAATGGTTGAGTGACAATGGTGAGATGAAGGTGAACCACATGGTGCATGTGGAGTTTGAGATTGGACCGTATAAGGATTCCATTGATTTTGATGTGGTTCCTATGACGGTGTATCACCTACTATTGGGTCGGCCTTGGCTCTATGACCGTTCTGTGCAACACAATGGCCGTGCCAATACATATCACTTGGAGTTCAAGGGCAAGAAAATTAACTTACACCTATGTCACCACGGCAAATTGTCAATGAATCTCGTCAGAAAGTTGAAGTAAACTTGGAGGATGCACCTATAGATAGGCGAGAGATTTGTAATAGCGTGAGTGATATAACGAAAAGTGAGAGAGTGAATTCCTTAGTCTTACTAGCCACAAAAGAAGATATGAGAGAATTTAGTGAGGATCATACAGCCATGCCTCTTGTGCTCATGTACAGGGGTACGGTGACATAGGCATCCCAAATGGGCCTGCCGAAGATGGTACCCGGGGTTTACTGGAGGCCCAATACCCGAAGAATAAGAAGATTCGGGAGCCCAAGATTTACTAAGGAAAGAGTTGTAATAGGAAGTGTTGTTTGTAATCTGGCGGGATGAGTTAGAAACCGTCCCGGACTCTGTAAACTTGTATAGCACGAATCCCTCGGCTCCACCTCCTATATAAAGGGGGAGTCGAGGGACGAAGAATCAATCGAATCATTGTCTGCAAACCTTAATTTTCATATTCGTCGAGTACTTTCCGGCTGAAACCTTCGAGATCTACTTACCCTCTACTTCCAACTAAACCCTAGCCTACAATCCATAGGCATTGACAAGTTGATACCTTGTCAATTGGCGCCGTCTGTGGGAACTAGAGGCGTAAGGAGCTGATCTCGATGGCACGCTCAAGATCTTCGACATCGTCAACCGCAAGCAACACAGTGGATCGAGGTAAACAGATCACTGCTGGTCTTGTCGATTTTGTTCCTCACCCACCCTCCCGTTTGGATGCATATGCGTATCTGGCGGAGCCCATGGAGATGACGTTCGGAAGGTTTCACTTTCGCGTCGAGAAGGAAGGATCGTATCGTGTCGAGATTCCGATTTCGTCGGGATCGTCGGTGGTCGATTCCGATTTTTCAAACTATGCATCGTCAACCGAGTCAGGAGAAGAAGAAACCTCGGCGACACGCTACGTCAGCACCAGAGCAAGAGAGAAACTCGCCAAGATCTTCAACGACATGTCGTTTGAGTCATCTGCGGACTCATATATAAGCGATGGCTCAAGCGATGTCGACAGTTACGACTTCATCGACAAATCTCTCACAGTGGGCAAGGTCTTCATCAATCTCAACGATGATGTCACCAAACCCAACGTAGATCTGAGCACAAAGTATCATCAGATTTACGCCATTGAAGATCAAGAGGAGACATCTGAGGCTTTCGACAGTTTGGGAAATCCATACGTCGATCCCTCCAATCTGCGACAAGGCCTGGGCAACAAATACGTCGGGCCAGAGCCGCGAGATAGAGTTCAACTTTCACAAGCAGCGTGGGACAGAGCCGCGAGAGCTATGAACGGCACAGAACCAATGGCTACCACAGCCACACCAGAAGAATTGCAAGCATATCAATATAGGCTCGCACGAGCTGCCAGGGAATTGGAAAAACAGACGGCTGAGTTGAACGGGGAGAAAGGAGGCAGCACGCATCCAGCGGGAGAAGGGCAGATCTAAGTCGACAATCTAGAACTACGGGTGATAGCCACCGGGAGGCGCGGAACAGAGCAAGATCAAGGCTGCAACACATACCCGAAGCAGAAAGAGAGCACTTGGTCCAGAACCTCGACATGTCCTTCATGTCGATAGATACAAGAGGAAACATCATCCCTAAGACACCAGAGGCTGGGTATATGGCGACACATGCTTTTATCCTTGCGTCTAAACCACCTCCAGGTGATCCAAGGGAAACATTGTATAATATGGCGGTAGCAGGAGTTGGAGCTATGGGGACAGCGTTTGTATCAACGCCTCCCGAAGGAGTGGCAAGGCAAAATAGTCCACGACCTGCGGCGGCAACAGCGGCGGCTTTGAAGGGCCAAGTGGAGCAAGAGACACGGCAGCACGAGCAAGAGTCGACGAGCGCGGCAAAGCGAAGGGATCATCGGCAATCTCCGGAATTGACCGATGAAGATATGTGTGGCTTGCCATGCTTTACGAGGAGAGTCCGGAAACTCGAGTCCCCTCGGGATTCAAGTTACCCGATAATTTCAAGAAGTTCGACGGCCTTCAAGATCCGGAGGATTGGCTAGTCGACTATCTGGAGACGGTGAAGCTCACGGGAGGAACTAGGGCAACAGCCATGCAAAGTATCCAGGTGCATTTGAGTGGAGCCGCACGATCTTGGATAAAGAAACTCGCTCAGGGATCCATCGACAGTGGGAAAGTTTCGAGGATGTGTTCGTCAAGAACTTTAGATCCACGTGCAAAAAACCCGCGTCGTTAGAGGAGTTGAGAGCGTGTCGACGAAGCCGAGATGAGCCAATGAGGAAGTACATCCAGAGGTGGAATATCATTAAAAACTCAGCGAAAACATATCGACGAGAGAGCAATAGATGCGTTTGTCGCGAGAGTCGAGCGTGGAGATTTCGTCGAAGATTTGGGAAGGACCAATCCAAAGACGGTATCCGCGTTAATGGAGATAGCAAATAAATGGGCAGACGGAGAAGACGCCGTCCACAACAAACGACACGGGTCGCGAGAGGAGGACCGCGGTCGAAACTATCAACCGAGGCGAAGATTTCCTCGGACGTACCGGAACTACGACGCTCCGGGACAAATTTCGGCAGGTTTTCGGACAAACACGGGAGGAAGCAACGAGAGATGATTACCGAGAGAAGCGATGAGCAGCGAGGTGATAACAGGGATGATTTACGCAACGAGGCAAAATAGCGGGCCTAGGTTCCCAAGACCTTTCGTGTCCCAGAAGAGATGATGAACGGACCGTGCCGGATGCATTTTTCCTCGACAGCAACGGAAAAGACGGTCGGGGCACTTGCGGAAGGATTGTCGAAATTTTCAAGCAATGTTGCGGTATGCGAAGAACGCTAATGCGCGGGCAGCACTGAGAAATCCTCGAGAACCCAGAAGCGAGAGTCACTTGCCGCCTCCTCCCGCGATTACAGACGACAATCGGCATCAGCTTAGAATAGCGGCAGCACCCTGCACACCCACCTATGTTTGGTCCTATTCCCAATGGAGCGGTGTTGATGATCCGAAGGGAAGGCCGTCCAATAGAGCTCAGAAAGTAATCTCACGACGGTGTTTATGGCGGAGAAAATGCCTCCACCAACAGTTGAGTACCTTAATTGGTCGGGACAAGATATCGGCTTCACAATAGCGAGATCATCCGCAGCAAGTTCCTCGACCGGGCGATCGGCACTTATTCTGCCCGGCGATTATCGCGGGATTTGATGTCTCTCGAGTGTTCATAGACGGCGGCAGCAGCTTAAACCTTATGTATGCAGATACATTGAGGAAGATGAACATATCCTTAGCAAACTTGAAACCAACAGACACAAGGTTCCACGGCATCACACCGGAGAAACCAAGTTATCCATTGGGAAAGATCAATCTCGACGTTCAGTTTGGGACCCGAGAAAATTATAGAATCGAGAGGCTCGAGTTTGAAGTCGTGGATTTTCCATCGCAATATCACGCTCTGTTGGGACGACCAGCATATGCTAGATTTATGGCAGTGCCACACTATACATACTTGTTGTGGAGATTGCCTGGACCAAAGGGACCAATCACAGTTAAAGGAAGCTTTGCCTTAGCCGATAAGTGCGACAAGGATTTCCACCGGTTGTCAGAAACCTTCGGGATGCAAGCTGAGTACTTGGCGTCAAAAAGCATGACTGATTACGACGTACTGCCAGACGTTGGAAGGCCAAACAAAGAATCAACTTTCAGTACCGAGAAAAATTCAAAAGAGGTGCAGATTCACCCGACAGACCCAAAAAAGACGACATCTATCGCAAACGACATGGATATCGCATAGGAAAGCGCGCTCGTCGAGTTCCTCCGTGAAACCTTTGGAAAATCTTCGCATGGTGTCCAGTGACATGCCGGGAGTACCAGGGAACTTGCCGAGCACCACCTAAACTTGGATCCACTAAGCGAGACCAATCAAACAACCTTTGCGACGTTTTTCGGAACCAAACCGCAAAGCCATGCTGTCGAAATTAATCGACTACAAGAAGCTGGTTTTATCAAAGAGATATTCACGAAGCCACATGGGTAGCAAATCTGTGCTTTGGTGCCGAAGAAAAACACTAAGGTCCTTCGCATGTGCGTCGACTTTACGTGTGTCAATAAACATTGTCCAAAGGATCACTTTCCCCTCCCGAGGATCGATCAAATTATCGACTCCACGGCTGGATGTGAACGTCTTTCCTTCCTGGATGCATATTCTGGTTATAACCAGATCAGATTGAAAGAAGATGATGAAGTAAAGACCGCGTTTATTACACCTTACGGCGTGTTTTGCTACAGAACAATGCCCTTTGGTCTAAAAAATGCGGGAGCAACATATCAAAGGATGATGCAGAAGTGTTTGGCGACACAGATTGGGAAGAACGTGCAAGTATACATTGATGATGTCGTCATAACATCAAAAAAGGGGGCAACGCTGATCGAGGATCTCAAGGAAACCTTCGACAACCTTGATAAGTTCTGCCTCAAACTGAACCCGACGAAGTGTTCCTTTGGCGTCCCAGCAGGAGAACTTTTGGGTTTTCTAGTATCAGCAAGAGGGATTGAAGCAAATCCCGACAAAATACGAGCTATCGTAACAATGAGGAAGCCAACAAAGTTGAAGGAGATACAACAGCTAACGGGAGCGAGTCGCAGCTTTGAGTAGATTCGTCGCTAGGCTGGGAGAAAAGGCACCGCCGTTCTACGCTTTGATAAAACAAGGAGATAAATTTCGGTGGAGCAGAAGAGGCCGACAGAGCTTTCGAGGATTTGAAGCGCACAATTTCGACACCGCCAATCCTGGTGGCACCAAAAGAAAGGGAACCCCTCCTGCTATATATCGCAGCCACACCACAAGTGGTGAGCACGGTGCTAGTTGTCGAAAGGGAAGAAGAAGGAAAACTCCACGGCGTGCAGAGGCCAGTATACTTCGTCAGCGAGGTTCTATCACCATCTAAACAAAGGTATCCGCAGTACCAAAAGATAGCATATGGAGTATTCACGACAGCACGAAAATTGCGCCACTATTTTTCGGCACATCCGATCATAGTGGTCAATGAAGCTCCCTTATCAAATATACTGAACAACCCAGAAGCTACGGGTCGTGTCTCCCTTTGGGGAATAGAACTTTCCCCTCGGGACATCACGTATGAAAAAAGAAAAGCAATAAAATCGCAAATACTTCCGGCATTCATAGCAGAGTGGATGGAGTTGCAAAATACAGGACCTCCAGATTTATCGAGAACTTGGACCATGAACTTCGACGGGTCCAAAAGACTGGAAGGAGCTGGCGCAGGAGTAGTACTCATATCACCTGAAGGAGACAAGTTGAAGTACATCCTTCGGATGACGTTCCCTAACGCATCTAACAATGAAGCAGAATACGAGGCTCTCATACATGGAATGAAGATGGCGAAAGCCTGCGGAGCAACTCGACTAAAAATCTTTGGCGACTCACAGCTGGTGGCACAGCAAGTTATGAACCAATGTGATGCAGTCAATGATAGCATGATGGCATACAAGGAGGTATACAACGAACTCGAGAAGTTGTTCGATGGATGCGAAGTAAACCATATTAGCAGATTGAGCAACGACGAAGCCGATGTTCTTGCAAACATCGGGTCGCAATGCCTTGCAGTCCCGCAGTGTATTACGGGAGGAAATAACAGAGAGATCCACTAAGTCGACAAAATCAAAAAAGAAGGAGAAGAAACCCTCGGGGGCTACCAAGGAAAAGCAAGAGGACGAAGAAGAAGATCAGGACCTGGTCATGGTGATACAGATACCGTGGATGCAGCCGTACATATCATACATCCTGAGGAAAGAAATACCCGACGATCCAGTTGAGGCAAGGCGAGTAATTCGACGCTCCAAAGCTTTCACGGTGGTCAAGGGAGAATTGTATAAACGAAGTATTTCAGGCGTTTTGCAAAGGTGCGTCACACCAGAGGAAGGAAGAATAATTCTGAAGGATGTACACGAGGGAATATGTGGCCACCACGCAAGTAGTCGAGCTATCGCAGCCAAAGTTTTTCGAGCAGGATTCTACTGGTTGACAGCAATCGAGGACGCCAAGGACATAGTAAGAACTTGCGACGCGTGTCAAAGGTTTGCCGCAAAACCTCACTCTCCAGCAGCAGAGCTAGCACCAATACCATTGTCATGGCCCTTTGCTCAATGGGGACTTGATATGGTGGGTAAGTTACACAAATCCTGGCCAGGTGGAAAGGAGTACATGCTAGTAGCTGTCGACAAGTTTACAAAATGGATAGAAGCGAAGCCGATAAATTCACCAGATGGAGCATCCGCAGTAAAATTCGTAAAAGGCCTCGTCTTCAGATTTGGAGTGCCCCATAGCATCGTCACAGACAACGGCAGTAACTTCACATCCCATGAATTCAAAGATTATTGCGAAGAGGTGGGTATCAAGCTGAACTTTGCGTCAGTTGCACATCCTCAAACCAATGGGCAAGTCGAGAAAGCCAATGGTATCATCTGCAATGGCATTAAGAAGCGCTTGTTAGGACCCTTTGGAAAAAGCTCGACATACCTGGCCAGAAGAACTACCAAGCGTGTTGTGGAGCATCCGAACAACACCAAACACAGCAACGCAGGAAACTCCGTTTTTTCTGGTTCATGGAGCAGAAGCAGTACTACCAATCGAGATAGAGCACAACTCTCCACGTGTCGCTGAATATGATGAAGAAACATCGAGAAGAGCGCTAGAGGATGACGTCGACGCACTTGATGAAGCTCGAGATGAAGTATTATCTCGGGTAACCAAATATCAACAGGACTTGAAGAATTACCACAGTCGACGTTTGCGGCCAAGATCTTTTCAGGTGGGCGACCTAGTTCTTCGGCTCACGCAAAAAAGTCATGAAAAACTCGAGTCACCATGGCTTGGCCCTTACATCGTCACGGAAGTAATCGGAGGAGGAGCATATAGGATAAAGGACAAGAAGACAGGGGTGGAGGAGCCCATCCGCTCGAACGTGGCGCAACTTAGGCGGTTCTACGCCTAGAGTCGAAATATAGTCCTTGTAAAACTTCAATGTACTGAAACGCCCGCGAGTTTTCAGACGCACTCTTTTCCTTTTTCGGGGCACCGAGTGGGGCCGGAGAAGGTTTTTAATGAGGCGGGCTCGCGGTGCTGCAATATAATAAAGATAGTGACAATACAACTTTTCTTCTTTATCGACACGACCAAAATCTTTGCTCCGACGAATTTCAATATAGTTCATCGACAAAAGAAAAACCTTGCCTTGGTATTCAAATACCTCGTGAGTCAATAAAAATACAAAATAGTACTCAGTAAAAAGCTCGGGGGCTCATATTCACCTTAAGTATATATATGCCTTGGTCTAAAAAACCTCGCAAATATACAAATATAATAAAGAGTCACCGAAACACTCGGGGGCTAGACAAACAGAGAAATATAATGATTGCTTTACAATATAGTCATGGATTACAAAGAAGAAATATCTACAAGAAGAAAATAACTAGTCTTGATTCAGTATGTCATCAAGAGTAACTCTGTTTTCCTCAGGAGCAGCACCAAGAAAATCGGCATAATGGCCATCGGCAAAAAAGTCGGCATCCATCCGAAGCAGGTCCTCAATCATTTCTTCGGCTATGGGCGTAACCTTCGTATTAATCCTGTCAACACCAACTCTCCGACGTTTTACCTTTTGGTGAACCTTCTCGACAACCTGGGTAAGGTCAAGTTTCGAGTGGCAGATCTGGAGCATGATAAGAGCAAATCTGGCGCCAGCTACTAGTTGAGCTCTGACAAAGTCATGGATACTGCGAGCATCCTTAAACCTTTCCATCAATTCAGGAAGAGTTTTTGGTTGGACGTTCCGAGGAAACATGGAGTTGTAAACCATGGACAAGGTCTTGGTACAGAAGTCAAGGAAATCGCGAGTTTGAGAGGTGCGATCTTGAAATCTGACAATTTGGCGGGTCCTCTCCGGGGTAGCCCAAAACAAAGAACCATGATCCATGGAAAGATTAACAAGGAGGTTTGTCCTAGCACTTACTCTCTCTTCCTCGGCAGCAGCATCAGTAAAGGCACCTATCAGAACAAAGACGTGGAAACCTTTAGGAGACAATAGCATGAAGATGAAAGATATCAGAGGATGAAACAGGCATACCCGACATATCTGCACTGGCTTCATTCATTAATTCGAGCATGAAATTTTCTCGAGTAGTCGCCTTTTCAGCCTCGGAAGCAGCAAACTCCTTGGCAGCCACGGCCTCGCGAGCTGGCCGGAGAGCAACTTTTTCGGCTTCGGATGACTTGCGAGATTGTTCCATCATCACAAGTGTTTGCTTCTTTGCATCTTGGAAAGGCTCTTTGTCGAAGTTCGTCCAGTTCTTGCGACAAGGTATCATCGACAGGTGCAGTATCAGCAAAAGTTCTCCTCGTGTGAGAAGAAGAAGGCGACACATTGGAAGGAGCGGAAGTTGGAGTATAGTTATCAAATATCAACTGAAATATAAACAGGATAAAATCAAACGACAAGCAAAGATAGAATTTTTCATTAATCTCTTGGAATAATTACAAGGGCATTACAGTGGAGCTAAGGAAATACGTGTCGCTAAACGACTACTTTGGCGACAAAAGCAAAAGAAACAAAGAAAAACAGAGGCATGCAACTAGACCTCCGGCCTTGACGAGCTAGGAGTCGACGCTGGCTTAATCCCGAGATAGGCCAAGATCTTCTTCGTGTTGGGCTTGGCTGCCTTGATCAGCGACTTCCACCTTGATTGTTCTATTTGCTCGGTGTCGCCAACTTTCATCCGATCGATAGTCCGTCGACCGTCGACAACCAAGGCGACAGTGTTTTCAACGGCAACCTTCATATTCTCTTGGCGCATCTTCAGTCCAAGGTCTTCCGGTGTATTGAACATCTTGGCAAGGTTGAGGAAAGTCGCAGGCTCCTCCTTCTTCGGGAAGAAGTAGGGGAACAATGCCGACAATACTGCATTAGCATTCGATACACCTTCCCGAATCTCGGACCCATGAAGCTCCAGATAGGAAAGTGCGTCAAGGACCGGATCATCGACAGGATTCGTCAGGTCAAAGTCCTGGTTTGTTTGGACTGTCAAGGAAACAAAGTATTAGTGAAAAGACAAGAAACAAAGATTTTCCTAAAAATAGAAGGGAGCAGTAAAATTACCGAAAGTACGGCGACTCTGAGTCTTCAGGCGCTTGAGGATTCCTTCTTCACGAGAAGCTTGCGCAGCTTTGTGCTCATCTAAAGCAGCTGTAGCATCCTTAAGATTTTTCTGCAGTTCCTCGCTACCAGCAGCTTTCGCCTTGGCTTCATCAGCTTCGATCTTGGCTTTGCTAGCAGCGAGGTCTGCTTTCTTGCGAGCCGCCTCACTTTGCTCAAGTTTTCGAGAAAGTGCGTCGGCGCGTTCGTTAGCCTCTGCAAGTTTCTCTGTCGAGATATGAAAAAAGAGAGGAGAAAGATCAAAAATCGCGACAAGCACCAAGAGTAAAAAATCAAGGAAAAACAGCAAGTACAAAAGTCGTTACCTTCGGCTCTATTAGCATATTCACGGTACCCAACAAATTGGGAACCGATGCGGAGAAGATCCTTGATCATAGGCTGTTCAACGTGAACACAGAAAGAAAAACATCGGCATGAAAAAGAGAAAAGGTGTGAAAAAACAAAATAAGGAAAATATAGATGTCGACAAGCTTACATCATCTAGGAGCAGAGTCGACTTAACCGCCCAAGCGAGGGGCAGGTTCAATAATCTTTTCAACCCTTGTCCTTTTTGGCGAAGGAGCAAGGGGGCTTGATGGCGGAGTAGTGGTGACGACGTTTTGTTGAGGAGGCGAGGTTTCTTCTCCTTCAACTAGCGTGTCTGAGGCAAGTACAGTACGTGACGTGCTTGTCCGAGGAGCCACGTCAGTAGTTGGAACTTCTTCCTCGTCATCGCTAATAATCAAAAAATCGGCAGCATAAAAAGCAAGACAAGCTAAATATTTCGAGTACGAAAATAGAGAGAAATAAAGACGACTTACGAGCTGATGAGGGATTCAGCATAAAGATCGTAAGTTGCCTTCGGATGAGAAGGAACAACTTCTTCAGCCTTAGAGGTGCCAGAATCTTCAACATCAGTCCTCTTCCTTTTGTTCTTGGGAGAAACAGCAGGAGGAAGGGATTGCGTCGATTCACTGGCTTCAGACTCAACTTCTTTTTCATGAGAAGCCGCAGATTTGTGAGAACCCGCGACTTCACTTTCACGAATAGAAGAAGCTTGAGTATCTTCGGCAACGATGGCCTGTTCTTCGACTTCTCCACCCTCCGGAAGAGGAGGAAGGGAAATCATGGTAGGATGGTTCTGTAAAAATTAGCGACCAGAAGGAAAATTAAAAGAGATGACAATATAATGAGGTGCAGAGAAAGTGCAAAATAAGGTAAAAACTCGGCAAGACAAAATACCTCGGGGAGTGGATTGGCGGCGCTGTACGGTTCCACGCGACAAGAGGAAGGAATTGGGTCTTTACCCAGACGAGAAAGTCTTCGAATCAACTTCTCCAAGTCCTTGGTAGAAAGATCACCGGAGATTCTGTTGGCGTCATTTTTACCACAATACGTCCAAAGGGGATTTTTGCGAGCCTGAAGAGGCTGCACTCTAATCCTAAGAAAGTAGGCTGTGATTTGAACACCAGACAGCTCTTGGCCTCGAGTGTTTTGAAGTTGGCGAATACGGGACATGAGTGCCTCTGTCGCCTTTTTCTCTTCCTCGGAAGCTTCGGCATCCCAGGAGCGGCGGCGCTGGATTCTGGCACTTCCGTCAAAAGGAACTATGTTGTGCTCAACAGAGTTGGCGCTTTCTTTGTGAATATAGAGCCACTTTTTGCGCCATCCTTGGACAGAATCAGGAAATTTGACGTCGAAATAGTCGACGTCAGTACGAACACAGATAACAACGCCACCTATGTTATAAGTGACGTTGTGGGAGCCATTGCGGCGGAGGCAGAAAATACGTTTCCACAGAGCCCAATTGGGAGGGATTCCGAGGAAACATTCGCAAAGAGTGATGAAGATGGAAATGTGAAGGATGGAATTGGGGGTCAACTGGAGTGATGAAGATTGAATCCCATAAACAAAAAGAAGACCGCGGAGGAAATCGTGGATTGGGGTCGAGAGGCCGCGGATGAGATGATCAACAAAACTAACCCGATACTCCATTGGAGGCTTGGGGTAGCTTTCTTCGCTAGGAAAGCGGATGGCATCCTCCTTCTTCATGAGGCCAAGCCTCTTCAGCATATTGGTGTCTTGGTTGGAGATTTTGGATCTCTCCCACTCAAGATCTTCGGCGGCCATCTTGGATTCCGGAGTGCTGTGGCGAGTCAGACGCGTGCGCGGTGGCATCAACGGCAATGGCAGAGTAATGTGTGTGCGTGCGGAAGATCAGAGAAAGATTGGGCACAGGAGAGGTTTTGCGAAGAGGAACAGGTGAGCGGCGCAAGCAAGGGGATGAACGGAGGTTGAAGAAAGGTTTATATAAGAATCGGGTGAAGCAGTGTGCCGTTGGATGAAGAGATCGTATGGTGAGAATAGATCTTCTAGATACAAGGGTAAAAAGGTATTTTTACTGAGATAGGCGTTACTGTACGTGCGCCAGAAAAAGCGGAGGACGTGTGTCCCCCACTTGTACGACGTGTCAACATGGTGGAAGCAATGGACCCACAGGGCAGAAAAATCACGACTATTCGAGAAGGATGAAGTAAATTTGGTTAAGGGAAGCATGTCGACAAGAAAAGTTAAAAAAGATTGGCGACAGGAAGAATTATTCAATACTTCGGGAGCCTTTGATCAAAAACAAGTTTTTCCCCAAATGCTCGGGGGCTACTTCGACAAAAAGTAAAATTTCGACTATGGCAATATAGAAATTGCGGGAGCCTACAACCAAGCACAAGTTCTTGGCTGTAGCCTCGGGGGCTACTCCCATCGGGAGCGCTGTTCGCGCACCCGAGAGATAAAAAAAGAGAGAGAAGAAGAAAGAGATCATATTGGGAAGTAATGAAAATATAGCGACAAGGTGGATTAAAATGTTGAGCCTACAACCAAGCACAAGTTCTTGGTTGTAGCCTCGGGGGCTACTCCCATCGGGAACGCTGTTCGCGTGCCCGATGAAATTAACAAAGGAAAAATAGAAAAAGCAAGAGAGTATATTTCGAGTTATAGTTAACTCTACATATACTCCCATCGGGATAGCAATATAAGTCATATTTGACTCGATAAAATGTGCCATTCCAGCAGCCGGAAAAGCACTCGACAATATATTCTCAGAACGCCGAAGTTGCGATCAATTTCTGAATGCCGCAAAATTGCGAAGGTAAGACCCCAGATCCGTTCTGCTGGGCGTGGCATCGCCAAAGACTGCGCTCTGCTGCTTTTATCCGTATCAACAGATGCGAAGAAAAATCCTAACGGACGCGTTAGGTACCCGATAAATTCGACTGGGACTCGACAGAATGGTAAGACCTTAAGCGGCACCTGTCGAAGTTTACACCAGTATCCCGAGATCATGTCCAGGGACGTGATTTTGAAGTAGGTTTTTGCGGATTGCCACTAGAGCAGTTAACTAGTACCTGATCCGTCAGATGAACTAGCCCCAACTACCATTATCCCTGTACAATATAGAATTTTATGTGAAGAAGTATAAAAAAGTTAAAGCTTCCGAATAAAAGTAAACAGTGGAGATTTTCCCTGACTCTACGATTCAAGCAAAATCTCGGGGGCTACTGACATAGGCATCCCAAATGGGCCTGCCGAAGATGGTACCCGGGGTTTACTGGAGGCCCAATACCCGAAGAATAAGAAGATTCGGGAGCCCAAGATTTACTAAGGAAAGAGTTGTAATAGGAAGTGTTGTTTGTAATCTGGCGGGATGAGTTAGAAACCGTCCCGGACTCTGTAAACTTGTATAGCACGAATCCCTCGGCTCCACCTCCTATATAAAGGGGGAGTCGAGGGACGAAGAATCAATCGAATCATTGTCTGCAAACCTTAATTTTCATATTCGTCGAGTACTTTCCGGCTGAAACCTTCGAGATCTACTTACCCTCTACTTCCAACTAAACCCTAGCCTACAATCCGTAGGCATTGACAAGTTGATACCTTGTCATACGGTTTTGGTTTCTAACGACATGACCCCTATTCCTCTTGGTGTTTCTAGTGTTTTGCAGGAATTCAACGACGTGTTTCCGGAGGAGGTACCCGCAGGACTACCACCATTGCGTGGTATTGAGCATCAAATTGACTTGATCCCCGGTGCCTCGCTGCCCAATAGGCGCCATATAGAACGAACCCCGAAGAGACGAAGGAGATTCAGAAACAAGTACAAGCGCTACTCGACAAAGGTTATATTCGCATAAGCCTTAGTCCTTGTGTTGTTCCTGTTATTCTAGTTCCTAAGAAAGATGGTACATGGCGCATGTGTGTAGATTGTAGAGCGATAAACAACATTACTATTCGATATCGTCATGCTATTCCCCGTTTAGAGGATATGCTAGATGAATTGAGTGGTGCTCCTGTTTTCTCTAAAATTGATTTGCGTAGTGGTTATCATCAAATTAGGATGAAAGAGGGAGATGAATGGAAAACAGCCTTTAAAACAAAATTTGGTTTATATGAGTGGTTAGTAATGCCTTTTGGTTTGACTAATGCACCTAGCACTTTCATGAGACCGATGAACCATGTTTTGCGTAATTTTATTGGCAAGTTTGTGGTTGTGTACTTTGATGACATATTACTCTACAGCCGCAATGAATCTGATCATACTATACATATTCAACATGTTTTGCAAGTGTTGCGTGATAATAAACTCTATGGTAATCTTGAGAAGTGCACATTTTGCAAAGATAAGGTCATATTTCTGGGTTATGTTGTCTCTAAGCATGGAGTAGAAGTAGATGTGTCTAAAATTGAAGCTATTCAAAATTGGCCTACTCCCATGAATGTGAGTCAAGTAAGAAGTTTTCATGGTCTTGCTGGGTTTTATAGAAGATTTGTGCCCAATTTTAGTACTATTGCTGCACCTTTGAATGAATTGACTAAAAAGAGTGTTGTATTTGAGTGGGGCGCAGCCCAAGATCATGCTTTTGATGAATTGAAGAGATTGTTAACTTCTGCACCGTTGCTTGCACTTCCTGATTTCAATAAGCAATTTGAGATTGAATGTGATGCTAGTGGTATTGGAATTGGTGGTGTGTTGATGCAAGAGGGTCGCCCAATTGCATATTTTTCTGAGAAACTTTCTGGTGCTAAGTTGAACTATCCTATATATGATAAAGAATTATATGCTTTAATTAGAGTTCTTGAGGTTTGGCAACATTACTTGTGGCCAAAAGAATTTATCATACATTCTGATCATGAAGATTTGAAATATCTGAAAGCTCAATCTACTTTGCATAAGCGTCTTACTAAGTGGGTTGAGTTCATTGAGTCTTTTCCATATATTATTAAGCATAAGAAGGGAAAATATAATATTGTTGCTGATGCTCTATCTAGGAACAATATGCTATTAACTCAACTTGATGTTAAAATTCTTGGATTAGAGATACTATGTGATTTGTATGCTACTGATCATGATTTTACTGAACCATATCTCTTGTGTGCTATCGGTAAAGCATGGGAAAAATATCACATACATGATGGGTTCTTGTTTAGAGCTAACAAACTATGTCTTCCAGAATCGTCTGTGTGTTTGCTCTTATTGCATGAATCTCATGCTGGAGGTTTGATGGGTCACTTTGGGCGTGAGAAGACGCTACTCATGCTAGCTGACCACTTTTATTGGCCAAATATGAGGCGGGATGTGGACAGGTATGTGAAGAGGTGCATTACTTGCAACAAGTCCAAGTCCAAGCTGAAGCCCCATGATTTGTATACTCCTTTAACGGCACCTACTACACCTTGGGAAGATATTAGTATGGATTTTGTGTTGGGTTTGCCGCGTAATAAGAGAGGCCATGATTCGATATTTGTGGTAGTGGATAGATTCTCTAAGATGTCACATTTTATTGCCTGCCACAAGAGCGACAATGCGTCGCATATTGCTAACCTATTTTTCAGGGAGATTGTACGTCTACATGGAGTCCCGAAGACTATTGTTTCTGATCGTGACGTGAAGTTTATGAGCTACTTCTGGAAGACGCTTTGGAGAAAGCTAGGGACGAAGCTACTTTTCAGTACTACTTGTCATCCCCAAACTGATGGTCAAACTGAAGTGATGAATAGAACATTGTCACAACTGTTGAGATCCATGATCAAGAAGAACTTGAAGGAGTGGGAAGATTGTTTGCCGCATATGGAGTTTGCTTACAATAGGGCCGTACATTCTACCACAGAGCTGTGTCCCTTTGAGGTGGTGTATGGTTTCAAACCCATTACTCCACTAGATTTGTTGCCTTTGCCCATACATGAGAGAGTTAATATGGAGGCATCAAAGAGGGTAGATTTTGTGCGAAAGATTCATGTGAATACTAAACAGTTGATAGAGAAGAAAGGCAAGAGCAATGATGCAAGGATGAACAAGAAGCAAAGGAGATGTTGTTCAAGCCTGGAAATATGGTCTGGGTTCATTTTTGCAAGGATAGGTTCCCGAAGCTACGGAAGTCCAAGTTGCTTCCTCGTGGTGCTGGTCCTTACAAAGTGCTTGCCAAGATCAATGATAATGCATACCCTATAGATCTTCCAATTGATGAGTTTGGTGTCAGCAATTCTTTCAATGTGGCTGATTTGACACCATATGACGGAGAAGACCTTGGAGCGTCAAGGTCGATGCCTTTTGAAGGGGGGAGATGATGAGGACATCCCTACTACACTACTACCTCTGTCATTGCAAGATGAAGACGATGCTGCTGTGAAGCTCAAGTCCAATGAAGTTAGGATTAGACCAATGACACGAGCTCGTGCGAAGCTAGTCAAACAACAGGTGAACTTGTTCCTAAGTGATACTTTGATCGATGAGAACTTTATACTGCCTAAGTCCTATTACTTATGTATGATCAGGTATGAGGAGGGAGCAAGCATCGCACGAGGAGGAGAGGAGCAGCTGGACAAGAAGCTGGACGTGAAGCTGGACATGGAGCTGGCCATGAAGCTGGACAAGAAGACATCCCATGGAAGCGCGAGGGAGGAGAGGGAGGCATGCGCGAGGGGAGAAGAAGAAGTCCAGGCCGGTGATACGTCTCAAACGTATCTATAATTTCTTATGTTCCATGCTACTTTTATGATGATACTCACATGTTTTATACACACTTTATATCATTTATATGCATTTTCTGGCACTAACCTATTGACGAGATGCCAAAGAGCCAGTTGCTGTTTTCTGCTGTTTTTGGTTTCAGAAATCCTACAAAGGAAATATTCTCGGAATTGGACGAAATCAACGCCCAGGGTCTTATTTTTCCATGGAGCTTCCAGAAGACCGAAGGGGATACGAAGTGGGGCGACGAGGCGCCGACACCATAGGGCCGCGCGGCCAGGGTGGGCCCCGCGCCGCCCTATGGTGTGGGGCCCCTGCGCCGCCTCCAACCCTGCCCTTCCGCCTACAAATAGCCTTCGTCGCGGAAACCCCTGTACCGAGAGCCACGATACGGAAAACCTTCCAGAGATGCAGCCGCCGCCAATCCCATCTCGGGGGATTCAGGAGATCGCCTCCGGCACCCTGCCGGAGAGGGGGGTCATCTCCCGGAGGACTCTTCATCACCATGATCGCCTTCGGATTGATGTGTGAGTAGTTCATCCTTGGACTATGGGTCCATAGCAGTAGCTAGATGGTTGTCTTCTCCTCATTGTGCTATCATGTTAGATCTTGTGAGCTGCCTATCATGATCAAGATCATCTATTTGTAATGCTACATGTTGTGTTTGTTGGGATCCGATGAATATGGAATACTATGTCAAGTTGATTATCAATCTATCATATATGTGTTGTTTATGTTCTTGCATGCTCTCCGTTGCTAGTAGAGGCTCTGGCCAAGTCGATACTTGTGACTCCAAGAGGGAGTATTTATGCTCGATAGTGGGTTCATGCCTCCATTGAATCTGGGACAGTGAAAGAAAGTTCTAAGGTTGTGGATGTGCTGTTGCCACTAGGGATAAAACATCGATGCTTTGTCTAAGGATATCTGTATTGATTACATTACGCACCATACTGAATGCAATTGTCTGTTGTTTGCAACTTAATACTGGAAGGGGTGCGGATGCTAACCCGAAGGTGGACTTTTTAGGCATAGATGCATGCTGGATAGCGGTCTGTGTACTTTGTCGTAATGCCCTGATTAAATCTCATAGTAGTCATCATGATATGTATGTGCATTGTTATGCCCTCTTTATTTGTCAATTGCCCAACTGTAATTTGTTCACCCAACATGCTATTTATCTTATTGGAGAGACACCACTAGTGAACTGTGGACCCCGGTCCATTCTTTTACATCTGAATACAATCTACTGCAAACATTGTTCTTTACTGTTCTTCGCAAACAAACATCATCTTCCACACCATACATTTAATCCTTTGTTTACAGCAAGCCGGTGAGATTGACAACCTCACTGTTACGTTGGGGCAAAGTATTTTGATTGTATTGTGCAGGTTCCACGTTGGCGCCGGAATCCCTGGTGTTGCGCCGCACTACACTCCGTCACCAACGACCTTCACGTGGCCCTTGACTCCTACTGGTTCGATAAACCTTGGTTTCTTACTGAGGGAAATTTGCTGCTGTATGCATCACACCTTCCACTTGGGGTTCCCAACGGGCGTGTGCTCTACACGTCATCAAGCTAAATTTCTGGCGCCGTTGCCGGGGACGTGAAGGAAATTACACCACAGAGATTTCTAACTCCCACGTCAACTGCACGCCAGCAAATAAATTTCTGGCGCCGTTGCCGGGGAGATCAAGACACGCTGCAAGGGGAGTCTTCCACTTCCAATCTCTTTACTTTGTTTTTGTCTTGCTTTACTTTACTTTATTTACTGCTTAGTTTGTTCATTATATCAAAAATACAAAAAAATTAGTTACTTGCATTACTTTATTTACTGTCTTGTTTGCATTCTCCATATTAAAAACACAAAAAAATTAGTTACTTGCATTTATTTTATTTAGTTTGCTTTATTTACTATTACTAAAATGGGTACCCCTGAGAATACTAAGTTGTGTGACTTCACTATCACAAATAATAATAATTTCCTATGCACACCTATTGCTCCACCTGCTACTACAGCATAATTTTTTGAAATTAAACCAGCTTTATTAAATCTTGTTATGAGAGAGCAATTTTTTGGTGTTAGTTCTGATGATGCTGCTGCCCATCTTAATAATTTTGTTGAACTTTGTGAAATGCAAAAGTATAAGGATGTGGATGGTGACATTATAAAATTGAAATTGTTTCCTTTCTCCTTAAGAGGAAGAGCTAAAGATTGGTTGCTATCTTTGCCTAAGAATAGTATTGATTCATGGACTAAATGTAAGGATGCTTTCATTGGTAGATATTATCCTCCTGCTAAAATTATATCTTTGAGAAGTAGCATAATGAATTTTAAGCAATTGGATAATGAGCATGTTGCCCAAGCATGGGAAAGAATGAAATCTTTGGTCAAGAATTGCCCTACCCATGGACTAACTACTTGGATGATCATCCAAACCTTTTATGCAGGATTGAATTTTTCTTCGCGGAACCTATTGGATTCAGCTGCTGGAGGTACTTTTATGTCCATCACTCTAGGCGCCGCAACAAAGCTTCTTGATGATATGATGACCAATTACTCTGAATGGCACACGGAAAGAGCTCCACAAGGTAAGAAGGTAAATTCTGTTGAAGAAACCTCCTCCTTGAGTGATAAGATTGATGTTATTATGTCTATGCTTGTGAATGGTAGATCTAATATTGATCCTAATAATGTTACTTTACCTTCATTGGTTGCTCAAGAAGAGCATGTTGATGTGAACTTCATTAAAAATAATAATTTCAACAACAATGCTTATCGGAATAATTTTGGTAACAACTATAGGCCATATCCTTCTAATAATGGTAACGGTTATGGTAATTCTTATGGTAATTCTTACAACAATAATAGGAGTGTACCCCCTGGTCTTGAAGCAATGCTTAAAGAATTTATTAGTACACAAACTGCTTTTAATAAATCTGTTGAAGAAAAGCTTGGTAAAATTAATATTCTTGCTTCTAAGGTTGATAGTCTTGCTGCTGATGTTGATCTTTTAAAATCGAAAGTTATGCCTAATGAAAATAAATATATTAAGTCATTTGCTACAACAAACGCTATCCAAGTCCGAATTAATGAGAATATTAGATTGATGGCTGAATTGCATGCTAGGTGGGAAAAAGAAGAAAAATTTGCTAAAGAGAATAACGTAGCTAAAGTTTGGACTATTACCACCACTAGTAATGTTGATACTTCACATGTTGCTAGACCTCCTACAATCAATGGTAAAATAATTGGTGTTAGCAATATTTCTACTCCTAATGCAAAACGTGCAAAACTGCCTGAAACTGCTAAAACTGCTGAAACTGCTTGTGATAAAACTGCTGAAATTTTTCAAAATATTGGGGACAATGATTCCATTGTTGTAGATCATAATGGTTTAGATTTTGATGATTGTCACATCTCTGAAGTTATAATTTTCTTACAAAAACTTTCTAGAAGTCCCAATGCTAGTGCTATAAATTTGGCCTTTACAAAACATATTACAAATGCTCTCATAAAAGCTAGAGAAGAGAAATTAAAACTTGAAACTTCTATTCCTAGGAAGTTAGAAGATGGTTGGGAGCCCATCATTAAGATGAAGGTCAATGATTTTAATTGTAATGCTTTATGTGATCTTGGTGCAAGTATTTGTGTTATGCCTAAGAAAATCTATGATATGCTTGACTTGCCACCATTGAAAAATTGTTATTTGGATGTTAATCTTGCTGATAATGCTACAAAGAAACCTTTGGGGAGGATTGATAATGTTTGCATTATGGTTAACAATAACCTTGTCCCCGTTGATTTTGTTGTCTTGGATATTGAATGCAATGCATCTTGTCCCATTATATTGGGAAGACCTTTTCTTCGAACTGTTGGTGCTATTATTGATATGAAGGAAGGTAATATTAAATATCAATTTACTCTCAAGAAAGGTATGGAACACTTCTCTAGAAAGAGAATGAAGTTACCTTATGATTCTATTATTAGAACAAATTATGATGTTGATGCTTCATCTCTTGATGTTACTTGATTCACACTTTCTGCGCCTAGCTGAAAGGCGTTAAAGAAAAGCGCTTATGGGAGACAACCCATTATTTTACTTCTGCACTTTTGTTTTATATTTGAGTCTTGGAAGTTGTTACTACTGTAGCAACCTCTCCTTATCTTTATTTTATTGCATTGTTGTGCCAAGTAAAGTCTTTGATAGTAGGGTTGATACTAGATTTGGATTACTGCGCAGAAACATATTTCTTACTGTCACGAAATTGAGCAGCTCCATCTGTAAGTAATTTAGAAAAATCTGCCAATTTACGTGCGTGATTCTCAGATATGTACGCAACTTTCATTCAATTTGAGCTTTTTCATCTGAGCAAGTTAAGTGCCCCAGAAAAATTTGTCTTTACGGACTGTTCTGTTTTGACAGATTCTGCCTTTTATTTCGCATTGCCTATTTTGCTATGTTTGATGGATTTCTTTGTTCCATTAACTTTCAGTAGCTTTGTGTAATGTCCAGAAGTGTTAAGAATGATTATTTCACCTCTGAATATGTGAATTTTCGATTATGCACTAACCCTCTAATGAGTTTGTTTTGAGTTTGGTGTGGAGGAAGTTTTCAAGGGTCAACAGAGAAGGATGATACAATATGATCAAGAAGAGTGAAAAGTCTAAGCTTGGGGATGCCCCCGTGGTTCATCCCTGCATATTTTAAGAAGACTCAAGCATCTAAGCTTGGGGATTCCCAAGGCATCCCTTCTTCATCGACAACTTATCAGGTCACCTCTAGTGAAACTATATTTTTATTCCGTCACATCTTATGTGCTTTACTTGGAGCATCTGTTCGTTTTTGTTTTTGTTTTTGTTTGAATTAAATCGGATCCTAGCATTCTTTGTGTGGCAGAGAGACACGCTCCGCTATTGCATATGAACACATGTGTTCTTAGCTTTACTTTTAATGTTCATGGCAAATGTTGAAACTGCTCCATTCATTATTATGGTTGGAAACGGAAAATGCTTCATGTGGTAATTGGTATAATGTCTTGAATAATTCGATACTTGGCAATTGTTGTGCTCATATAGATCATTTTTAAGCTCTTGCATCATGTACTTTGCACCTATTAATGAAGAACTACATAGAGCTTGTTAAAATTTGGTTTGCATGATTGGTCTCTCTAGAGTCTAGATATTTTCTGGTGAGGTGTTTGAACAACAAGGAAGACAATGTAAAGTCTTATAATGCTTGCAATATGTTCTTATGTAAGTTTTGCTGTACCGGTTCATACTTGAGTTTGCTTCAAACAACCTTGCTAGCCTAAGCATTGTATTGAGAGGGAATACTTCTCGTGCATCCAAAATCCTTGAGCCAAAAACTATGCCATTTGTGTCCACCATACCTACCTACTACATGGTATTTCTCTGCCATTCCAAAGTAAATTACTTGAGTGCTACCTTTAAAATTTCATTCTTTGTCTTTGCAATATATAGCTCATGGGAAAATAGCTTAAAAACTATTGTGGTATTGAATATGTAGCTTATGTATCTTATTTCTTATAAGTTGCTTGTTGAGCGGTAACCATGTTTCTGGGGACGCCATCAACTATTACTTTGTTGGATATCATGTGAGTTGCTATGCATGTTCGTATTGTCTAAAGTAAGGGTGATTTATCATGATCAAATGGTTTGAGTATGCATATTGTTAGAGAAGAACATTGGGCCGCTAACTAAAGCCATGAATCATGGTGGAAGTTTCAGTTTGGACACTAATCCTCAATCTCTTATGAGAATATTATCTGTTGTTGAATGCTTATGCATTAAATAGGAGTCCATTATCTGTTTTCTATGTTGTCCCGGTATGGATGTCTAAGTTGAGAATAATCAAAAGCAAGAAATCCAATGCAAACTTTCTCCTTAGACCTTTGTACAGGCGACATAGAGGTACCCCTTTGTGACACTTGGTTGAAACATATGTTATGCAATGATAATCCATGTAAATCCAAGCTAATTAGGACAAGGTGCGAGCACTAATGGTAATCTGTGCATGAGGCTTGCAACTTATAGGATGTCTTATGCATAACACATATGAATTATTACTACCGTTGACAAAATTGTTTCTATGTTTTCAAAATAAAAGCTCTAGCACAAAAATAGTAATCCATGCTTCCCTCTGCGAAGGGCCTTTCTTTTACTTTTATGTTGAGTCAGTTCACCAACTTCTTTCTATCTTAGAAGCAAACACTTGTGTCAACTGTGTGCATTGATTCCTACATACTTGCTTATTTGCATTCATCATATTACTTTGTGTTGACAATTATCCATGAGATATACATGTTGAAGTTTAAAGCAACCGCTGAAACTTATATCTTCCTTTGTGTTGCTTCAAAGCTTTCTACTATGAATTTATTGCTTTATGAGTTAACTCTTATGCAAGTCTTATTGATGCTTGTCTTGAAAGTACTATTCATGAAAAGTCTTTGTTATATGATTCAGTTGTTTAATCATTGTCTTTACCATTGCTTCGAATCGCTGCATTCATCTCATATGCTTTACAATAGTATTGATCAAGATTATGATAGCATGTCACTTCAGAAATTATCTTTGTTATCGTTTACCTACTCGAGGGCGAGTAGGAACTAAGCTTGGGGATGCTTGATACGTCTCAAACGTATCTATAATTTCTTATGTTCCATGCTACTTTTATGATGATACTCACATGTTTTATACACACTTTATATCATTTATATGCATTTTCTGGCACTAACCTATTGATGAGATGCCGAAGAGCCAGTTGCTGTTTTCTGCTGTTTTTGGTTTCAGAAATCCTACAAAGGAAATATTCTCGGAATTGGACGAAATCAACGCCCAGGGTCTTATTTTTCCACGGAGCTTCCAGAAGACCGAAGGGGATACGAAGTGGGGCGACGAGGCGTCGACACCATAGGGCCGCGCGGCCAGGGTGGACCCCGCGCCGCCCTATGGTGTGGGGCCTCTGCGCCGCCTCCAACCCTGCCCTTCCGCCTACTTATAGCCTCCGTCGCAAAAACCCCTTGTACCGAGAGCCACGATACGGAAAACCTTCCAGAGACGCAGCCGCCGCCAATCCCATCTTGGGGGATTCAGGAGATCGCCTCCAGCAACCTGCCGGAGAGGGGAATCATCTCCCGGAGGACTCTTCATCACCATGATCGCCTCCGGATTGATGTGTGAGTAGTTCATCCTTGGACTATGGGTCCATAGCAGTAGCTAGATGGTTGTCTTCTCCTCATTGTGCTATCATGTTAGATCTTGTGAGCTGCCTATCATGATCAAGATCATCTATTTGTAATGCTACATGTTGTGTTTGTTGGGATCCGATGAATATGGAATACTATGACAAGTTGATTATCAATCTATCATATATGTGTTGTTTATGTTCTTGCATGCTCTCCGTTGCTAGTAGAGGCTCTGGCCAAGTCGATACTTGTGACTCCAAGAGGGAGTATTTATGCTCGATAGTGGGTTCATGCCTCCATTGAATCTGGGACAGTGAAAGAAAGTTCTAAGGTTGTGGATGTGCTGTTGCCACTAGGGATAAAACATCGATGCTTTGTCTAAGGATATTTGTATTGATTACATTACGCACCATACTTAATGCAATTGTCTATTGTTTGCAACTTAATACTGGAAGGGGTGCGGATGCTAACCCGAAGGTGGACTTTTTAGGCATAGATGCATGCTGGATAGCGGTCGATGTACTTTGTCGTAATGCCCTGATTAAATCTCATAGTAGTCATCATGATATGTATGTGCATTGTTATGCCCTCTTTATTTGTCAATTGCCCAACTGTAATTTGTTCACCCAACATGCTATTTATCTTATTGGAGAGACACCACTAGTGAACTGTGGACCCCGGTCCATTCTTTTACATCTGAATACAATCTACTGCAAACATTGTTCTTTACTGTTCTTCGCAAACAAACATCATCTTCCACACCATACATTTAATCCTTTGTTTATAGCAAGCCGGTGAGATTGACAACCTCACTGTTACGTTGGGGCAAAGTATTTTGATTGTGTTGTGCAGGTTCCACGTTGGCGCCGGAATCCCTGGTGTTGCGCCGCACTACACTCCGTCACCAACGACCTTCACATGGCCCTTGACTCCTACTGGTTCGATAAACCTTGGTTTCTTACTGAGGGAAACTTGCTGCTGTACGCATCACACCTTCCACTTGGGGTTACCAACGGGCGTGTGCTCTACGCGTCATCAAGCTAAATTTCTGCCGCCGTTGCCGGGGACTGATACGTCCCCGACGTATCCATAATTTCTGTCGTTCCATGCTTGTTTTATGACAATACTTACATGTTTTGCTTGCACTTTATAATGTTTTTATGCGTTTTCCGGAACTAACCTATTAACGAGATGCCAAAGTGCCAGTCCTGTTTTCTGCTGTTTTTGGTTCCAGAAAGGCTGTTCGGGCAATATTCTCGGAATTGGACGAAATCAACGCCAAACCTCCTATTTTTCCCGGAAGACTCCAGAACACCGAAGAAGAGTCGGAGAGGGACCGGAGGGCCACCAGACCATAGGGCGGCGCGGCCAGGCCTGGGCCCGCGCCACCCTATGGTGTGGAGCCCCCAGGTGCCCCCCTGCGCCGCCTCTTCGCCTATAAAATCCCTTTCAACCTAAAAACACCGTACCAATTGATGAAACTCCAGAAAGACTCCAGGGGCGCCGCCACCGTCGCGAAACTCCAATTCGGGGGACAGAACTCTGTTCCGGCACCCTGCCGAAACGGGGAAGTGCCCCCGGAAGCCATCTCCATCAACGCCATCGCCTCCATCATGCTCCGTGAGTAGTTCCCCCATGGACTATGGGTTCTAGCAGTAGCTATGTCGGTATTCTCTCCTCCATGTACTTCAATACAATGGTCTCATGAGCTGCCTTACATGATTGAGATTCATCTGATGTAATCGGTGTTGTGTTTGTTGGGATCCGATGGATGATACATTATGATTAGTCTATCTATAAAGTTTGTGAAGTTATTGTTGCTGCAATCTTGTTATGCTTAATGCTTGTCACTAGGGCCCGAGTGGCATGATCTCAGATTTGAGCTCTATTCTTATTGCTTAGATTGTATCTACAAGTTGTATGCACATGTCACTGTCCGGAACCAATGGCCCCGAAGTGACAGAAATCGGGACAACCGGAGGGGATGGTAGTGATGTGAGGATCACATGTTTTCACGGAGTGTTAATGCTTTGCTCCGGTGCTCTATTAAAAGGAGTACCTTAATATCCAGTAGTTTCCCTTGAGGCCCGGCTGCCACCGGCTGGTAGGACAAAAGATGTTGTGCAAGTTTCTCATTGCGAGCACGTACGACTATATACGGAAAACATGCCTACATAATTAATAAGCCTGATGTTCTATCTTAATGCTTTGATTCCTATCAATTGCCCAACTGTAATTTGTTCACCCAACACTTGTCACTTATTGGAGAGTTACCACTAGTGTAGATAGCTGGGAACCCCGGTCCATCTCTCATCATTATATACTCGTTCTATATGTCATTGGAAGTAGTATCAACTATCTTCTGGTGCCATTGCTCTCATATTGCTATTATCGCTTTGTATTCTTTGTTACTACTGCTCTCATATTACTGCTACTTTCACATCACCCCTGTTGCTAGTGCTTTTCCAGGTGCAGCTGAATTGACAACTCAGTTGTTAAGGCTTATAAGTATTCTTTACCTCCCCTTGTGTCGAATCAATAAATTTGGGTTATACTACCCTCGAAGACTGCTGCGATCCCCTATACTTGTGGGTTATCAAGACTGTTTTCTGGCGCCGTTGCCGGGGAGGCATAGCTCTACTCATAAGTTCACCTGGGGAGTACACTTTACCTCTCTCTCTGTTTTTAATTTATTTTATTTTGTTTTGCTTAGTTTACTTTTGTCTAGTTTATTTGTGCTTAGTTTATTTCTGTCTAGTATTAGTTTACTTAGTTTACTTTTGTCTAGTTTATTTCAGTTTTGTTTTATTTTCCTCATATACCCAAAAATCCATAAAAATTTGAAAAACCAAAAAATTAAAAACTGCTGTTATGGGAGAACCTACAACCTACTTGGAGCTTATAGAATGTTATAATAATTATAGGAAATCAAGAGCTGGTGAAGTAATGAGTGCTATGATAGAAAAAGTGAATACAATTGCTAAAATCTTGCTTAAACGCCATGATATAAACTGTTGCTCTCAACAGGATACTAAACATCTTAAATTTCAATGTGGCTTTAGTGAGGAATTTTTAATTAAGAACTATAATCGGAATTGCTATATTCATTATGGGTTCGAAGAGGTAGAACAATTTGTCATGTTTATGGGAGCCTCTGAGATCGAATCCTTCATGGTTGAGAATTATGAAACTTGTGTTGTTTGTAAGGACCTTAAAGATTATGTCTCTTCTATCCTTAATTGTTGCATAGAATGCTTCGGTGATAATCCTTATATCATTGATTATAAAGAGAGACTCATTAATGCACAAGAATGCACTCACAATTTGCAGGAACCGGTGGAAGAAGAAACTGATGAACCTGAAAGCTCATTGGATGAAAAAGAGGAGGAAGTTGATGAACCTGAAAGCTCATTGGATGAAAAAGAAGAGGAGAGCGACGAACAAAAGGAGGAAGAATGGATTAGCTACCCATGCCAACCTCCTAATGAGAGTAACTCTTTATCTCTTACACTATTTAATTGTCCTCCATGCTTACCGAAAGAGCTTAAATGTTATGTTCCTGTGGATTCTCTTGAAATAGTACCTATGAGTAAAACTTGTGAGAATAATTATGCTACTGTTATCTATGATAATCCATGCTACTTTGATAAATCTTATGATAATGCTTTGTTTGTGCCTGATGTCGAAATACATGGTACTAAAGAATTTTGCTTAGCAAATGTTTATGATAAAGCTTTAGATGATGGTCCTATGTTACTTGATAATATTAATTGTACTACTAATGAAAATGGGATTGGAGAGTTCTTGACTTATTCTATGAGTCCCATATCTCTTGAGATTGATCAACTACCTTGTTATATTATTAATAAAAGTAAGTTTGAAAGTTTTAATTCCACTATTCTTGAGATTGATAAAAATTATGAGTTTGTGGATCATGAAAAGTATGCTGCATGTGATAGTTATATTGTTGAGTTTATTCATGAAGCTACTGAAAATTATTATGAGAGAGGAAAATATGGCTGTAGAAATTTGCATGGTACTAAAACACCTCTCTATATGCCTAAAATCTCGAAGTTATTCCTGTTTTATCTTCTTATGCTTGTCAATTTGTTCTTCATGAATTTGTTTATGTACAAGATTCCTATGCATAGGAAGCATGTTAGACTTAAATAAGTTTTGAATTTGCTTCTTGATGCTCTCTTTTGCTTCCAATACTATTTCTTGCGAGCGCATCATTAAAACTGCTGAACCCATCTTAATGGCTATAAAGAAAGTAACTTCTTGGGAGATAACCCATGTGTTATTTTGCTACAGTACTTTATTTTATATTTGTGTCTTGGAAGTTGTTTACTACTGTAGCAACCTCTCCTTATCTTAGTTTTGTGTTTTGTTGTGCCAAGTGAAGCCTCTAATCGAAGGTTGATACTAGATTTGGATTTCTGCGCAGAAACAGATTTCTATCTGTCACGAATCTGGGCTGTTTTCTCTGTACAAAAATCAGAAAAATATGCCAATTTACGTGCGTGTTCCTCAGATATATACGCAACTTTCATTAGTTTTGAGTTTTCTGATTTGAGCAACGGAAGTATTTTATTAAAATTCGTCTTTACTGGCTGTTCTGTTTTGGCAGATTCTGTCTCTGTTTTTTGCATTGTCTCTTGTGGACTTTAAGCGAGCTTTTCTAGACATAGAGAGCTGTAGCTAATGTTATATTGAGTTCTTGCAATGTGCCACTACAGGACCAAGTTGGATTCAAATTTTTTGAGTACTAACCCCTCTAATGAAGTTTATGAGAAGTTTGTTGTGAAGGAAGTTTTCAAGGGTCAAGAGAGGAGGATGATATATGATCAAGAAGAGTGAAAAGTCTAAGCTTGGGGATGCCCCCGTGGTTCATCCCTGCATATTTCAAGAAGACTCAAGCGTCTAAGCTTGGGGATGCCCAAGGCATCCCCTTCTTCATCAACTTATCAGGTTCCTCCCCTGAAACTATATTTTTATTCGGTCACATCATATGTGCTTTACTTGGAGCGTCTGTGTGCTTTTATTTTTGTTTTTGTTTGAATAATATGGATCCTAGCAATCCTTGTTTGGGAGAGATACACGCTCCGCTTTTTTATATGAACACTTGTTCTTCGTTTTACTTTTAATGTTCAATGATAAAAGTTGGAAGCTACAATACTTATCTTTATTTGGTTGGAAAAAGAAAATGCCTCATATGTATTGGATAATTTGACACTTGGCAATTGTTTTGACCTCTCAAGTAGATCATAAGTTTTTTTTTCATGTAGTTTAAACCTATTAATGGAGAACTACTGTAGAGCTTGTTAAAATTGGTTTGCATAATTGATCTCTCTTAAGGTCTAGATATTTTCTGGTAAAAGTGTTTGAGCAACAAGGAAGACAGTGTAGAGTATTATAATGCTTGCGATATGTTTTTATGTAAGTTTTGTTGTACCGGTTCATACTTGTGTTTGCTTCAAACAACCTTGCTAGCCTAAACCTTGTATCGAGAGGGAATACTTCTCATGCATCCAAAATCCTTGAGCCAACCACTATACCATTTGTGTCCACCATACCTACCTACTATGTGGTATTTCCTGCCATTCCAAAGTAAATTGCTTGAGTGCTACCTTTAAACAATTCAAAATGCTTCTCAATTTGTGTTTATGTTTCATAGCTCATGAGGAGGTATGTGGTGTTTAGCTTTCAACCTTGTCATTTACTTTTGACGGACTCTCATATGGACTAGTGGCTTCATCCGCTTATCCAATAATTTTGCAAAAAGAGCTGGCAATGGGATTCCCAGTCCCAAATTAATTAACCTAAATAGACACTCCTCCATGGTATGTGATTGTTGGACGGCACCCGAAGGATTCGGTTAGCCATGGCTTGTGTAAGCAAAGGTTGGGGGGAGTGTCATCATCATAATAAAACTAAAATAAAAAGGCACTCCTTCATGGTATGAGATTGTTGGCAGGCACCCGAGGATTCGGTTAGCCATGGTTTGTGTAAGAAAGGTTGGAAGGAGTGCCACATAAACAAGCAAATAAATCATGGGAGCCGCTCTTGGAAGTCCGGTTGGCGAGGTAGTTAGTGCACCCATTACCATTCGTTGACAACAACAAACACCTCTCAAAATTTTACTTTTATTGCTCTCTATATGTTTTCAAAAACCAAAGCTCTAGCACAAATATAGCAATCGATGCTTTCCTCTTTGAAGGACCATTCTTTTACTTTATGTTGAGTCAGTTTACCTACTTCCTTCCACCTTAGAAGCAAACACTTGTGTCAACTGTGCATTGATTCTTACATACTTGCATATTTGCATTCATCATATTACTTTATGTTGACAATTATCCATGAGATATACATGTTGAAAGTTGAAAGCAACCGCTGAAACTTAAATCTTCCTTTGTGTTGCTTCGATGCCTTACTTTGAATTTATTGCTTTATGAGTTAACTCTTGTGCAATCTTTTGATGCTTGTCTTGAAAGTACTATTCATGAAAAGTTTTGCTATATGTTATCTATTTGTTAGCAACTATAGATCATTGCCTTGAGTCACTTCATTCATTTCATATGCTTTTGTAATAGTATGATCAAGGTTATGTAAGTAGCATGTCACTACAGAAATTATTCTTTTTATCGTTTACCTGCTCGGGACGAGCAGGAACTAAGCTTGGGGATGCTGATACGTCCCCGACGTATCCATAATTTCTGTCGTTCCATGCTTGTTTTATGACAATACTTACATGTTTTGCTTGCACTTTATAATGTTTTTATGCGTTTTCCGGAACTAACCTATTAACGAGATGCCACAGTGCCAGTTCCTGTTTTCTGCTGTTTTTGGTTCCAGAAAGGCTGTTCGGGCAATATTCTCGGAATTGGACGAAATCAACGCCAAACCTCCTATTTTTCCCGGAAGACTCCAGAACACCGAAGAAGAGTCGGAGAGGGGCCGGAGGGCCACCAGACCATAGGGCGGCGTGGCCAGGCCTGGGCCCGCGCCACCCTATGGTGTGGAGCCCCCAGGTGCCCCCCTGCGCCGCCTCTTCGCCTATTAAATCCCTTTCGACCTAAAAACACCGTACCAATTGACGAAACTCCAGAAAGACTCCAGGGGCGCCGCCACCGTCGCGAAACTCCAATTCGGGGGACAGAACTCTGTTCCGGCACCCTGCCGGAACGGGGAAGTGCCCCCGGAAGCCATCTCCATCAACGCCATCGCCTCCATCATGCTCCGTGAGTAGTTCCCCCATGGACTACGGGTTCTAGCAGTAGCTATGTCGGTATTCTCTCCTCCATGTACTTCAATACAATGGTCTCATGAGCTGCCTTACATGATTGAGATTCATCTGATGTAATCGGTGTTGTGTTTGCTGGGATCCGATGGATGATACATTATGATTAGTCTATCTATAAAGTTTGTGAAGTTATTGTTGCTGCAATCTTGTTATGCTTAATGCTTGTCACTAGGGCCCGAGTGGCATGATCTCAGATTTGAGCTCTATTCTTATTGCTTAGATTGTATCTACAAGTTGTATGCACATGTCACTGTCCGGAACCAATGGCCCCGAAGTGACAGAAATCGGGACAACCGGAGGGGATGGTAGTGATGTGAGGATCACATGTTTTCACGGAGTGTTAATGCTTTGCTCCGGTGCTCTATTAAAAGGAGTACCTTAATATCCAGTAGTTTCCCTTGAGGCCCGGCTGCCACCGGCTGGTAGGACAAAAGATGTTGTGCAAGTTTCTCATTGCGAGCACGTACGACTATATACGGAAAACATGCCTACATAATTAATAAGCCTGATGTTCTATCTTAATGCTTTGATTCCTATCAATTGCCCAACTGTAATTTGTTCACCCAACACTTGTCACTTATTGGAGAGTTACCACTAGTGTAGATAGCTGGGAACCCCGGTCCATCTCTCATCATTATATACTCGTTCTATATGTCATTGGAAGTAGTATCAACTATCTTCTGGTGCCATTGCTCTCATATTGCTATTCTTTGCTGTGTTATTCTTGTTACTACTGCTCTCATATTACTGCTACTTTCACATCACCCCTGTTGCTAGTGCTTTTCCAGGTGCAGCTGAATTGACAACTCAGTTGTTAAGGCTTATAAGTATTCTTTACCTCCCCTTGTGTCGAATCAATAAATTTGGGTTATACTACCCTCGAAGACTGCTGCGATCCCCTATACTTGTGAGTTATCAGGGACGTGAAGGAAATTACACCACAGAGATTTCTAACTCCCACGTCAACTGCACGCCAGCAGCCGGCGCCAGGCCCGGTCAGACCGGTCGTCACACCGGCGCTCCCGGTCCCTGGCCCGGTCTGATCGGGCGCCAGACTGGCCCAGCCCGACACCGACCGGGCGCCACGCTTGTGCTAGCCGGGCCACATCCAGTAAGCCTGGACGCCTAGCCGGTTTCCACCCGGCACCAGGTCCGGTTTCAACCGGCCTGTCCCGGTCCCAGGCCCGGTCGACCGGCTCCTGAGCCGGCCGTGTCCGAGTCTGTCTCGACTAGATCCCGATCTGGGTCGGTTATTCTTGTATTTTTTTCGACCTGAGGTCGTCCTGAACCCCTATATAAGTCCCCAGGACGCCCCCAAATTAGGTTTAGACCACGTTTAAGATAAACCCTAGTTCATAGTTGATTTCTTTGCAACTCTATTGAATCCCTACACCATATTGCCTTGATTTGGTGTAATTCCGAAGTCTTGTGTGATCTGATGTTCCATTGAGAATTAGAAGGTTGCAACTTACCGCTTCGTGGTCGGTGGCTACGTGCGCAAGTGTGTGGAGTTGCGAATATCTTGCAGGGTTGAGAGTTGTTGCATTGGCGACAAGGACCAATCGATAGATCTCGTTGCGTCATACAAGTTATCATCCACTTCATCATCAAGTTATCTCCGCTGTGTTCATCCCGTGATCATCATCACCACCACTGCTTAGTGAGAAGATCGGGCCACCCCTCATCATTTTCTCTTGATAAACCTGCACCCGTAAACAACTCACAAAGTTCTTTCAGTTTCAACAAGTGATCACTTGGATTGACTGTTCCATCCCCTGCATAACATTCATCCATGATCTTTTCAACAATTTTCATAGGTATTGGGATTTCTATTTTCGTGCCCTCGGGTCCTTAGTTGTGCTCAGTTTTCCCCAGCTCCTTAGTTTTTCCTCAGTTTTCCCCAAGACCTTGTCTGAAACCCGCAGAAGGAGCTCGGACGGAAGGAATCCGTTAAGTTGCCGTTCCGTGCTGACGAGTGGGGTCGTGTCGTTTGTGGGGCCGCGTCGTGTGGGGCTGGTAGGAAGGAACCGCGTGGGACAGGACGAGACCATGTTTGTGTGGCCGTAGCGTGTGGGGCCGTAGCGTGTGGAGTCGTAGCGTGTGGAGCCGTGTGGGTCCGGGACGTGGGCACGAGTGGTTTCTGTCTCTTTCGCCCAGATTAGCAGTTTTCAATGTACCTTTTTCCTTTCTCTCGCTCGATCTCATTCATATTTGATAGCCCAAATTGGTAGCAAATCTAGAGCAGCTTCTCCTTCTGTTTTTTAACGACATTCATTTCTTTATGCCTTCGTTTTTACCCAATCAGGTAGGAAATCTAGGGCACAAATCCAGAAAAAATATAGGATAAGCTGCATACAGCAGCCAACATAGCATAGATATATTCACGACAGATCCAACAGTAGTATACCGATAGACCCCTACAACATAAGCTACATTTTACATGAATTTAAGCTGCTCTACAGATAGAGCAGTCACATACAGAGAGTGCAGTAGGCATGTTCAACGCCTCCAGGTTGCGCCTGTGACTCGCCTAGAGGTTGCGCAGGTGAATCCCAAGTGCTTTGTGTTTGGCCATGAACGCATGCACGTTCACCGTCGTTCCAACTCTAGCGCCGCATCTGCCAATGGACTCAGCATGGTTCACTAGGCAGTTGAAGTCGGTGGCGCGGAGCTTCCTGTTGCAGAAGGGGCACTTGTAAATGCCTCGAGCAAAGGGGCCATCGTAATGGCCGGACTGCAGCCTCCTGAGGACGTGATGAGTCTTGGTGTGGAAGGACTCGTCATCGCTGTCGATGTCACTGCTCTGCACCTGTCACGTAGCACCAAAGATCGTGCAAAAAACACGGAGTCAATTGCAACGATGATGGAACAGAGAGTGAACAAAGATCATGCATGATAATATGGGCTCGAAAAAAAGAGGTAGCCTCAGTTACATTGGACACACTTATATCCAGGATTTGAGTCAGTAAACCAAAGATCATGCACAACAAATTTGAACACACCAATTGTTTACTGACCAAACCCTGAATCAATTTGTGCCCAAATATTCATCATCATCGGCACAAATCTTAAACAAAAGCAAATCACAAGCACTAATAACGCAAGATCTACCACAAAAGGATTGAACTAGGAATAGACGCACCCTAATAACGCTAGATCTAACACAAATGGATTGAAATGGGATAAGAACAAGGGAGCAAAGGGTTACCTCCGGCTCGTCGTCGACGATGCTGGTGTTGTAGGGGTTCTCCGGCGCGACGTACGGCACTGGTTCGTACGGGTCCGAAGCGACGGGGGCCTGGACGGTGGCGGCGGCTGATGCGTCGGCGGCTGATGCGCCGGCTGCTACGTTGGAAGCAGCAACAGGGGCCTGGACGGGGGCAGCGGCCGATGCGCCGGCGGTTGTTGCACCGGCTGCTACGTTGGAAGCAGCGACAGGGGCCTGATACGTCTCCGACGTATCGATAATTTCTTATGTTCCATGCCACATTATTGATGATATCTACATGTTTTATGCATACTTTATGTCATATTTATGCATTTTCCGGCACTAACCTATTAACGAGATGCCGAAGAGCCAGTTGCTGTTTTCTGCTGTTTTTGGTTTCAGAAATCCTAGTAAGGAAATATTCTCGGAATTGGACGAAATCAACGCCCAGGGGCCTATTTTCACACGAAGCTTCCAGAAGATCGGAGAGCTGACGAAGTGGGGCCACGAGGTGGCCAAACACTAGGCCGGCGCGGCCCAGCCCTTGGCCGCGCCGACCTAGTGTGTGGGCCCCTCGTGACGCCCATTGACCTGCCCTTCCGCCTACAAATAGCCTTCGTCGCGAAACCCCCAGTACCGAGATCCACGATACGGAAAACCTTCCAGAGACGCCGCCGCCGCCAATCCCATCTCGGGGGATTCAGGAGATCGCCTCCGGCACCTTGCCGGAGAGGGGATTCATCTCCCGGAGGACTCTACACCGCCATGGTCGCCTCCGGAGTGATGAGTGAGTAGTCTACCCCTGTACTATGGGTCCATAGCAGTAGCTAGATGGTTGTCTTCTCCTCATTATGCTTCATTGTCGGATCTTGTGAGCTGCCGAACATGATCAAGATCATCTATCTGTAATGCTATATGTTGTGTTTGTTGGGATCCGATGGATAGAGAATACTATGTTATGTTGATTATCAATTTATATCTATGTGTTGTTTATGATCTTGCATGCTCTCCGTTATTAGTAGAGGCTCTGGCCAAGTTTTTGCTAGTAACTCCAAGAGGGGGTATTTATGCTCGATAGTGGGTTCATGTCTCCGTGAATCTGGGGGAGTGACAGAAACCTCTAAGGTTATGGATGTACTGTTGCCACTAGGGATAAAACATTGATGCTATGTCCGAGGATGTAGTTATTGATTACATTACGCACCATACTTAATGCAATTGTCTGTTGTTTTCAACTTAATACTGGAAGGGGTTCGGATGATAACCTGAAGGTGGACTTTTTAGGCATAGATGCATGCTGGATAGCGGTCTATGTACTTTGTCGTAATGCCCAATTAAATCTCACAATACTCATCATATCATGTATGTGCATGGTCATGCCCTCTCTATTTGTCAATTGCCCAACTGTAATTTGTTCACCCAATATGCTATTTATCTTATGGGAGAGACACCTCTAGTGAACTGTGGACCCCGGTCCATTCTTTACATCTGAAATACAATCTACTGCAATTGTTCTACTGTTCTCTGCAAACAATCATCATCCACACTATACATCTAATCCTTTGTTACAGCAAGCCGGTGAGATTGACAACCTCACTGTTTCGTTGGGGCAAAGTACTTTGGTTGTGTTGTGCAGGTTCCACGTTGGCTCCGGAATCCCTGGTGTTGCGCCGCACTACATCTCGCCGCCATCAACCTTCAACGTGCTTCTTGGCTCCTACTGGTTCGATAAACCTTGGTTTCTTACTGAGGGAAAACTTGCCGCTGTACGCATCACACCTTCCTCTTGGGGTTCCCAACGGACGCGTGCTGTACGCGGTCTTTTTCTGGCGCCGTTGCCGGGGAGATCAAGACACGCTGCAAGGGGAGTCTCCACAATCCAATCTCTTTACTTTGTTTTTGTCTTGCATTATTTTATTTACTACTTTGTTTGCTGCACTATATCAAAATACAAAAAAATTAGTTGCTAGTTTTACTTTATTTACTGTCTTGCACTCTATATCAAAAACCCAAAAAAAAAAAAATAGTTACTTGCATTTACTTTACTTATTTCATCATGTTTCCTCCTAAGTTTGTTCTTAAAGATGTACCGGTAGGCCGAGGGTCTATCCTTGGGAAAAATAATATAGAATTTTTTTTCACTCATATTAGTACGGTTGAGGATTTTGAAGATAGACACCTGGTAGAACTTGCTCCTACTTATGAAATTGCTGTTGCTTCTTTAGTACACGCGTTAGAGGCTAGATTTGTTAATCTTAATCCTGTGATTCAACATATGTTTCTTACACTCAGTGATATGGAAGAAGGAGAAAAGAAAGATTTTGTATTAGAAACCCTTCTTAAAGAATTTGGGGGAATAGCAATAGAAGCTAGAAAAGTCTTCACTAAATATAATATGCTAGGCTCTTATACCAACTTTGCCAGTACCCTTGAAAAGATGGAAAAAGATAGACAAAAGTACACTAATAAAGTTAGTTACGAGGGGGATATTAAAACATCAATACCTTGCAAGCTCTTGGGAATGTGCGAGGCACTAGAAAAGAATTTTGATTGGATTGTTCCTGAAGATTTGTTTGATGAGAGTAGCAAGCCTAAGGGTAATGAAAAGGGAGCCTCTGAAACTTACATAGATAAGATACAATGCATAGTTGAGAAAACTCCACACCCCGCTGTAGATGCTCCATCTCTTGATAACACTTGATATACACTTTCTGCGCCTAGCTGAAAGGCGTTAAAGAAAAGCGCTTATGGGAGACAACCCATGTTTTTACTACAGTACCTTTATTTTATATTTGAGTCTTGGAAGTTGTTTACTACTGTAGCAACCTCTCCTTATCTTAGTTTTGTGCATTGTTGTGCCAAGTAAAGTCGTTGATAGTAAGGTTCATACTAGATTTGGATTACTGCGCAGAAACAGATTTCTTTGCTGTCACGAATCTGGGCCTAATTCTCTGTAGGTAACTCAGAAAATTATGCCAATTTACATGAGTGATCCTCAGATATGTACGCAACTTTCATTAAATTTGAGAATTTTCATTTGAGCAAGTCTGGTGCCTCAATAAAATTTGTCTTTACGAACTGTTCTGTTTTGACAGATTCTGCCTTTTATTTCGCATTGCCTGTTTTGCTATGCTTGATGGATATTTCGATTCCATTGACTTTCAGTAGCTTTGTGCAATGTCCAGAAGTGTTAAGAATTATTATGTCACCTCTGAACATGTATATTTTGATTGTGCACTAACCCTCTAATGAGTTGTTTTGAGTTTGGTGTGGAGGAAGTTTTCAAGGATCAAGAGAGGGAGATGATACAACATGATCAAGGAGAGTGAAAGCTCTAAGCTTGGGGATGCCCCGGTGGTTCACCCCTGCATATATCAAGAAGACTCAAGCGTCTAAGCTTGGGCATCCCCTTCTTCATCGACAACATTATCAGGTTCCTCCCCTGAAACTATATTTTTATTCCATCACATCTTATGTACTTTGCTTGGAGCGTCTGTTTGTTTTTGTTTTTGTTTTGTTTGAATAAAATGGATCCTAGCATTCTTTGTGTGGGAGAGAGACACGCTCCGCTATTGCATATGGACAAATATGTCCTTAGGCTTTACTCATAATATTCATGGCGAAGTTTCTTCTTCGTTAAATTGTTATATGGTTGGAATTGGAAAATGATACATGTAGTAATTTGCTATAATGTCTTGGATAATGTGATACTTGGCAATTGTTGTGCTCATGTTTAAGCTATTGCATCATATACTTTGCACCTATTAATGAAGAAATACATAGAGCATGCTAAAATTTGGTTTGCATAATTGGTCTCTCTAAGGTCTAGATAATTTCTAGTATTGAGTTTGAACAACAAGGAAGACGGTGTAGAGTCTTATAATGTTTACAATATGTCTTTTATGTGAGTTTTGCTGCACCGCTTCATCCTTATGTTTGTTTCAAATAGCCTTGCTAGCCTAAACCTTGTATCGAGAGGGAATACTTCTCATGCATCCAAAATACTTGAGCCAACCACTATGCCATTTGTGTCCACCATACCTACCTACTACATGGTATTTCTCCGCCATTCCAAAGTAAATTGCTTGAGTGCTACCTTTAAATTTCTATCCTCTACCTTTACAATATATAGCTCATGGGATAAATAGCCTAAAAACTATTGTGGTATTGAATATGTACTTATGCACTTTATCTCTTATTAAGTTGCTTGTTGTGCGATAACCATGTTCCTGGGGACGCCATCAACTACTCTTTGTTGAATATCATGTGAGTTGCTATGCATGTTCGTCTTGTCTGAAGTAAGGGAGATTTACCACCAAAATGGTTAGAGCATTGCATAATGTTAGAGAAGAACATTGGGCCGCTAACTAAAGCCATGATCCATGGTGGAAGTTTCAGTTTTGGACAAATATCCTCAATCTCATATGAGAAAATTAATTGTTGCTACATGCTTATGCATAAAAGAGGAGTCCATTATCTGTTGTCTATGTTGTCCCGGTATGGATGTCTAAGTTGAGAATAATCAATAGCGAGAAATCCGATGCGAGCTTTCTCCTTAGACCTTTGTACAAGCGGAAGAGAGGTACCCCTTTGTGATACTTGGTTAAAACATATGCATTGCGATGATAATCCAGGTAATCCGAGCTAATTAGGACAAGGTGCGGGCACTATTAGTATACTATGCATGAGGCTTGCAACTTGTAAGATATAATTTACATGACACATATGCTTTATTACTACCGTTGACAAAATTGTTTCTTGTTTTCAAAACCAAAGCTCTAGCACAAATATAGCAATCGATGCTTTCCTCTTTGAAGGACCTTTCTTCTACTTTTATTGTTGAGTCAGTTCACCTATTTCTCTCCACCTCAAGAAGCAAACACTTGTGTGAACTGTGCATTGATTCCTACATACTTGCATATTGCACTTGTTATATTACTCTATGTTGACAATATCCATGAGATATACATGTTATAAGTTGAAAGCAACCGCTGAAACTTAATCTTCCTTTGTGTTGCTTCAATACCTTTACTTTGAATTATTGCTTTATGAGTTAACTCTTATGCAAGACTTATTGATGCTTGTCTTGAAGTACTATTCATGAAAAGTCTTTGCTTTATGATTCAGTTGTTTACTCATGTCATTTACATTTTTGATCGCTGCATTCATTACATATGCTTACAATAGTATGATCAAGGTTATGATGGCATGTCACTCCAGAAATTATCTTTGTTATCGTTTACCTGCTCGGGACGAGCAGAAACTAAGCTTGGGGATGCTGATACGTCTCCGACGTATCGATAATTTCTTATGTTCCATGCCACATTATTGATGATATCTACATGTTTTATGCATACTTTATGTCATATTTATGCATTTTCCGGCACTAACCTATTAACGAGATGCCGAAGAGCCAGTTGCTGTTTTCTGCTGTTTTTGGTTTCAGAAATCCTAGTAAGGAAATATTCTCGGAATTGGACGAAATCAACGCCCAGGGGCCTATTTTCACACGAAGCTTCCAGAAGACCGGAGAGCTGACGAAGTGGGGCCACGAGGTGGCCAAACACTAGGCCGGCGCGGCCTAGCCCTTGGCCGCGCCGACCTAGTGTGTGGGCCCCTCGTGACGCCCCTTGACCTGCCCTTCCGCCTACAAATAGCCTTCGTCGCGAAACCCCCAGTACCGAGAGCCACGATACGGAAAACCTTCCAGAGACGCCGCCGCCGCCAATCCCATCTCGGGGGATTCAGGAGATCGCCTCCGGCACCCTGCCGAAGAGGGGATTCATCTCCCGGAGGACTCTACACCGCCATGGTCGCCTCCGGAGTGATGAGTGAGTAGTCTACCCCTGGACTATGGGTCCATAGCAGTAGCTAGATGGTTGTCTTCTCCTCATTATGCTTCATTGTCGGATCTTGTGAGCTGCCGAACATGATCAAGATCATCTATCTGTAATGCTATATGTTGTGTTTGTTGGGATCCGATGGATAGAGAATACTATGTTATGTTGATTATCAATTTATATCTATGTGTTGTTTATGATCTTGCATGCTCTCCGTTATTAGTAGAGGCTCTGGCCAAGTTTTTGCTAGTAACTCCAAGAGGGGGTATTTATGCTCGATAGTGGGTTCATGTCTCCGTGAATCTGGGGGAGTGACAGAAACCTCTAAGGTTATGGATGTACTGTTGCCACTAGGGATAAAACATTGATGCTATGTCCGAGGATGTAGTTATTGATTACATTACGCACCATACTTAATGCAATTGTCTGTTGTTTTCAACTTAATACTGGAAGGGGTTCGGATGATAACCTGAAGGTGGACTTTTTAGGCATAGATGCATGCTGGATAGCGGTCTATGTACTTTGTGTAATGCCCAATTAAATCTCACAATACTCATCATATCATGTATGTGCATGGTCATGCCCTCTCTATTTGTCAATTGCCCAACTGTAATTTGTTCACCCAACATGCTATTTATCTTATGGGAGAGACACCTCTAGTGAACTGTGGACCCCGGTCCATTCTTTACATCTGAAATACAATCATCGTAATTGTTCTCTTGTTCTCGCAAACAATCATCATCCACACTATACATCTAATCCTTTGTTACAGCAAGCCGGTGAGATTGACAACCTCACTGTTTCGTTGGGGCAAAGTACTTTGGTTGTGTTGTGCAGGTTCCACGTTGGCGCCGGAATCCCTGGTGTTGCGCCGCACTACATCTCGCCGCCATCAACCTTCAACGTGCTTCTTGGCTCCTACTGGTTCGATAAACCTTGGTTTCTTACTGAGGGAAAACTTGCCGCTGTACGCATCACACCTTCCTCTTGGGGTTCCCAACGGACGCGTGCTGTATGCGTATCAGGGCCTGGACGGGGGCAGCGGCCGATGCGCCGGCGGCTGATGCGCCGACAATGGGCATCTCATTCTTCTCCATCGCCGGCGGTTTTCTTCGGGGTTTTTTCTTCGGTTGTGGAGAAGATGATGGGATAGGAGAGGCGGTTGCAGTGAGAACGTGCGTCGAGGGAGAGGAAAAGGGCTCTATAAAGACGAAGGTGGTGTGTACCGCAACACGCGTCCGCTATGCACGGCTGCAGCGTGCACCGTGACACGAGTCTAACCCTGGGACGTTTGGTGTACTCAGTTATAACCTCGGGTCTTATACATAAATTTTATCTGTACTCAGTTTTCCCCTCGAGTACTTAGACTGGCAAGTGCAATATACTCAGTTTTACCCTCAAGTAGCTAGTCAACAGAGAGTCAACAAATGAGATTAACATATCTAATTGAGGCATTTCATGCGCAAAAAAATTCAAAAAAATAAAAACATAGTGGCACCTACTCATGGAGTCTTCCTACGCAACCTGCCACCAAGAAAACCTTAACAAACATATATAAATCAAGTTTTACCACAAATTGCCACTTCTCAGAATCACTAGTGTAGCTATGAAGATGCATGGTTTTCCACTCAAACCCCTTTGCAAAACATCTTCCCCAAAAACATAGTTTGTCTAAATGATGCCATAATTGTCACACTCATGTATATTTGAATTGCAAATAATTTGATGTAGCCCAATATGAATTATATTGTACAAAACACGCATTTTTCATTTTGTAATTCTTTTTGTTTGAATCCCTTAGTCTATTTACTATTTATGTGCCCTTGGATTGTTAGTACTACTCAGTTTTGCCCTCAAGTTCTGTCACAAATGCTCTCAGAAGCCCAAACTTATCCTGATTGGTTGAGCCGTTATCACACAGATCGACTCCACGAACCGTTGATCAACTGATCTAACGGGCAGTATACCCCTCCCCGTCTCTTCGTGGCCACCCCTCTCTCTCTCTTCGTGGCCACCCCTCTCTCTCTCTGTCGGTGGATGCATTATTGTCACCACTCTAACAATTATCAACTATCTTTCGCTTTCCTTTTTCTTTTAGGGGATATAGTTTTGGCATATAGTTTTAGTAATTTGAAACGGCCCAAAAGTGGTATAATTTTGGTATAAACATGAGGCATACATATTTGCGGATTTCGGTGAATGCATTATTGTCACCCTCCTAACAATTATCAACTATCTTTCGCTTTCCTTTTTCTTTTAGGGGATATAGTTTTGGCATATAGTTTTGGTAATTTGAAACGGCCCAAAAGTGGTATAATTTCGGTATAAACATGAGGCATACATATTTGCGGATTTCGGTGAATGCATTATTTTCACCCCTCTAACAATTATCAACTATCTTTCGCTTTCCTTTTCCTTTTAGGGGATATAGTTTTGGCATATAGTTTCGGTAATTTGAAACGGCCCAAAAGTGGTATAATTTCGGTATAAACATGAGGCATACATATTTGCGGATTTCAGTGAATGCATTATTGTCACCCCTCTAACAATTATCAACTATCTTTCGCTTTCCTTTTTCTTTTAGGGGATATAGTTTTGGCATATAGTTTCGGTAATTTGAAACGGCACACACTAATATAGTTCGGTGAGCAATGATAAGAATCCCTTGTATAAACATGAGGCATACATAAAGCATTCCAATATAGTTGGTAATTTCGGTGAATGCACACACTAACCATGAAAACAACTACAAGTACATGTAACTAATAATGAATTTGTAACAAGGTATCCCTTGTAACAACTTCTAGCACCTGGTGAGCAATGATAAGAATCCGATCGCAATTATACAACAGAAAAAACAACCAGCCATCAGATTAGCTTTCTTCTTCAACTCGATCAGCTGCCTTAACTGCTTGTTCATTTTCTTTAGTTCTCCCTTCACTTCCACCAGTCCTACATTGGGAGCATTAGGCATAATCGGAACGGCTCCTCTCTCCGCCGCATTCTCTACAGCAAGTCCCCCCCTCCCAAATTGCGCTCCCCAATAGCGCCAATTGATTCCTGCAATTGAAGCCTCTGAACGTACACATCGATCCACTCGAAATGCCTGCATTTCTTCAGGATCTGAAAACAACAACGGGAACCCTAAATCCCAAATTCGAGGGAATAGCAAGAAAATCGAGAGAAAACAGAGAAATTGGAGCGAGATCTAACCTTATCCCCTCTCTATATGGAAAGCTCTCGCATGCAAGGAACTCACGTCCACGGTTGCCGTTCTCGTCCGTCTTACAGATCGACCGCTTCAGAGGCTCCTGGCGTGGGCAGTCAGGGCATCTTGTCAAAGGCACGGGTCCATACTGCGGCCATGAAGAACGGGAGGTCGAAGAGAAACTAGACATCACCCGCCTGCCGGAGAAGGGCTGCCGCTGGCGGAGAAGAAGAACAATGGGGCGCGGGGAAAGAAAGGGGAAGCAATGGCACGGGCACGGGCGCGGGGCTGGCTCGGGCTCCCATTTTGCAACGGTCACCTGGGTAAGCTGTGGGTCCGGCGCACTTAACATGGACAAGTTGTGGGTCCCACGATGATCTGGATAAGTGAAGACGTGTCCACTACGGGGCACCAATAGAGGCCCCACTTGCCAGCACCAACCAACGTCAACTAAACGGGATTCCTTCCGTCCGAGCTCCTTCTGCGGGTTTCAGACAAGGTTTTGGGGAAAACTGAGGAAAAACTAAGGGGTTGGGGAAAACTGAGCACAACTAAGGAGCCAGGGGCACGAAAATAGAAATCCCTTTTAAAAAATATTTTCAGCAGGTTGATTTAAAATATCACAAGCATCATTAGAATTATCACATATGGGAGATAAAATATCATCGGAGCAAATTTTCTCCTCTAAAGCTGGGGAACTAAAAAGATCATTTTCATAAAAGTTAGCTTCCCCAAGCTTAGACTTTTCCATAGCGTTTTTTGTCGTGGTGAACAGACAGATGCCATAGGATGGCTTAAGTTGGGGCCGAATGTGCGCTAGAGGATTCGGGGGAGGGTTTTGGTTATATGGGGATGAATTCCGGATGGATTTCCGGATGCTCTCTTGATGAACTTGGCCTTGGCCAGAGGTAGAAGAAGAAGAACTCAAAAACTATCTCAACTCTGGATCTCTCTACTCCATGATCAAACGAGGTTACAGGTTTTCTGATACAATGTAGGACGTCTGGCTTGTTTCGTACATACCTCCCCGCGATAGGGTGTGCTCCCTCTCCTTATATAGGGGAGAGGGTGGCTTACAAGGGAAGAAACCCCAGGAAATCCTAATGGTATCTTTGACTAGACGAACTACTTTACAAAGCCTCTTTGGCAGCTGATGACACCGGTAGACCTTTAACCAGGCACGGTGACATCCTCTGGTACCTTTTACGTCATCTTATGCTTTGGCCTCAGAGCTTCGATTAAAGCTAAAGTGCTTCGCTCATCCTTGTCCTCTAGCTCTTGAGAGAATCTTTGACCAGCTTGCCGACGTGCTACAGTGTAGCTTGTACCGGTTTTCCGGTATCTTATACCGGGTTTCCGGTATCTCATATCGGTTTTCCGGTATCTTTATCCGGCTTATTACCCTTTGTATCTCAATCTCTCCTCTTGGGCATATCTCCGGCTTAGATATCATCGGTTGCCTTTACTCCGGTATACCCCTCCTGGTATATCGGATTGTTTCATCCAACACTGTTAACCTGGTTTAGTTTATGCCGGTATCACCTTTCCGATATCTTTATCTTCGCTCCGGTATCTTTATCTTCGCTCCGGTATCTTTATCCGGTATCTTTATCTTTGAGCTCCGGTATCTTTTGCCTTTGTACCTCAATCTCTTATGTTTCTCGTACTCCGGTATACCCCTCCTGGTATACCGGTTCGCTTCAACTTAACACCAATCTCACTCAACTTTGAGCATCCGGTTTAATATTTAAACCGGTATACAATCTTTATCATGGCATGTTTGCCATAGTCTTGCCCCCCCGACAGCGTTAGCAATAATGGTGTTCAAAGAATTCATACTAATAACATTTATATTAACATGAAAATAAAGTTCCATAGGTTTTTTAATTTTCTCTTCAAACACCTCATGTCCAAACTCAATATAAATACTATAAAGCTCTCTAATTTTTTCCATTAAGCCTAACTAGTGAAAATAAAAACAAGAAACTAAAAGATCGATATAATTGCAGAATCTAGAGGAAATAACTTCGAGCACTCACACACCAGCAACAATATTAGAAGATAACTTAGTAGCCAGAAGATGTGAGTACCTTTTACTTTACCTCCCCGACAACGATGCCAGAAAAGAGCTTGATGTCTACGCACGCTTCTATTCTTGTAGACACTGTTGGGCTCCAAATACAGAGGTTTGTAGAACAGCAGCAAGTTTCCCTTAAGTGAATCACCCAAGGTTTATCGAACTCAGGGAAGTAGAGGTCAAAGATATTCCTCTCAAACAACCCTGCAATTAAGATACAAGTCTCTTGTGTGCCCTACACACCCAATACACTTGTCATGTGTATAGGCGCACTAGTTCGGCAAAGAGATAGTGAAATACAAGTAATATGGATGATTATAAGTGGTAATTGCAATCTGAAATAAAATGGCAGCAAGCAAATATGTAGCAGAAATGGTTGTAAAACGGTGTTTCAATGCTTAGAAACAAGGCCTAGGGATCTTAATTTCACTAGTGGACACTCTCAACAATGATATCGTAATTGAATAGATAAATATCATCTCTTCACTATGCTACTCTGAACCATTTCGGTTGGATAACGAACATCAATTCACCGTCTAGGGCTGCGAAAGCACACCTTAAAGTTTGTGTTCCAAACCTAGGGACACCCCACTCTGTCACTTTGAGCATCCAAAGATAGTACTAACAAACACCACAATTTTATCGAGACATCCAACACAAATTATAACTCACGATAAATATTTCTGTAATCTTTAGCCTAAGAGACACAGACGATGCGCACATTTTCACCTTCACACCGTGGACAAGGTGTCTCCGGAGATCACAATAATAAAACCACTTGAGTAGCATAATAGATGAAGAGTAACATCTACTTATTCAACTAGATTACAAAGCTCATGATCACATAAAGATCACACCATGGGAGAAAGAGATAAATCACATACCTACCGGTAAAGCCATCAACCTCGAGGGAGAACTACTCCCTCCTCATCATGGGAGTCAGCAACATCGATGAAGATGGTGGTGGAGTCGATGGAGATGGCTCCGGGAGCAATTCCCCGTCCCGGCAGGGTGCCGAAACAGAGATTTCTGCCCCCGAAACTTTTCTTCGTTGGCGGCAGAGCTACGGAACTTTTTGTGGATGGAGGATGATTGATTTAGGGTTTCACATCGGGAGCAATATATAGGCGAAAGGGCGATGTCGGTGGGTGCCCGGGGGCCCACACCATGCCTAGGTGCGGCCAGGGGGCCCGCGCCTAGGGGTGGTGTGGCCACCTCCCAGCTCTTCTCCGTCTCCCCTTTGGACTCCGTCTTCATGAAAAAAATAGGAACTTCGGCTTTTGTTTTGTCCAATTCTGAGAATGTTTCCATAACAACTTTTCTGAAATACAAAAATAGCAGAAAACAGAAACTGACACTGTGGCATCTTCTTAATAGGTTAGTTCCAAAAATGCATAAAAATGCCACGAAGTGTAAACAAAACATATAGAAATTGGTGTAAAATAAGTATGGAGCATCAAAAATTATAGATACATTTGCAACATATCAGATCCAAGATGTGCTCCTTAATTTTGTTTGCTCGAAGTGACATCTATTCATTCATATGTCAACATAATTATTAGGTTCTGCTAGTAAAAATAATGAAAAATTTAAAAACCTGACAATTTAGTAGTATATATTAAGGCAATATAGGGAATACCCTGACAATTTCCTTTTCTACCTTTTTGTGCAAACATGGCAAGTAGTAGAAAATATTATGGCAATTTAGCATAGTAGAATTTGGAAACCATTAGGAAATAATGCTGATTGTTTTACTTCTTATATCATGTCATCTTCATTTTTTGCGCACACTTGATCTTCGTTTTCAGTCTTGTACAAAATCATGGTAACATATATTGTTCTAAGAGCTTTTTTACTAATACTTCCATAGTTACATATCAACCAATAGGATTTTTTTGTGGGCAAGTTATCTTTATTCTTGTAAACCTTATTCTTATTTTTAAAATAAGGCAACTACTTTGTAGATAATGTGGCAACTAGTAGGAAATAATCTGAAAATTGTTTATAGTTAACATGGCAATTATTTGACACACTTTTTAATCTATAATTTGGTCATTGCTAGAGCAGAATATTCATGGAAACTATAGGTATATATTTGTTGTTGTTGTTGTTGTTGTTGTTGTTGTTGTTTTTTGTTGTTGTTGTTGTTCACCTTTGTAATTTGAAGATGTTTGAACTGATAAAGTAGCATTAGACACATCCATGACATAAAATTCATCAATATTCATCTTCCGCTAAATCAAAGGATTCATAGGTTAGCCGCTAATTTTATGACTTTCTTTTTTCATGCAGGAATTAGGTGATGACTTGAAACCTCATCAATTAATGAAGGGGCAACACATTTATGCAAGATATATTTGGAGCATGCAACACATATTATCTTCAGATGTGTAGAGAAGATAGCTAACTTTATATGTAAGACAACATGTTTGTAGGTTTACAAGTCATCAAAATTCTTTCTAGTTTTTTATGTGCTAATCCTGATAGTTATGTGCTACCTCTCATACTAGAACTAAATATGCTAGTTATTTTTTGGTACTATGGTTACTAGAACCAACTTACTATATTTTGGTGCGGATACACTTTTCACATCTTATTTTCTCCAACAGAACATAGGTTCATGTTCTAGTTGATCATGATCCACACGTTTCTAATGAATCATCTTGGTAATGGAACATGGGCCAATGTGGGATGAAGAGAGGGGGCTAGGAAAAGTTCTTATGAGGGACGAAGAGAGGGGCAGAGAGAGAAGGTTTTTTTTCCCTCGTGTGCATACATTCACTTGTTTCTTCAACTACTGTGAATTGTTGTTGCGACAAATGTGAGCTCATGCACACATTAGCAATGAATTCATAGAAGTGCTCCTTTTTTCTCTGCTCTTTTCTACGCCGTGTGGTGAGATCTAGCTTTTCCTCTTGGTTTTGTCTTGACGAGGAAGAAACCACCGTAGAAAGCTTCTCACACACGTGTGGTTGCCTATCGTGACCAAATTTGGAAGGGTAACCAGTGCTACAATTTTTCAGCTGATGGGGCTATGGGTAGATAGTGTCGTCACAGTATACGTAGTGGCACGTCATGGCATATGTACCTGCACGTCATCATATACTTAGTTGCACGTCATGGTATGCATAGTTGCACGTCACGGTATATGTCACAACCCGTGCTTCCACACTATCACACACTTGACGACACAACTTTTTCTACTTTCCTTATCGACCCTATCCTAATGCGGCATCGCCAATTACTCTTGTCCTTAATTAATACAAGTTGCCAAAAAAATAGTCAGCACCCTAGAGAAGCACCAACACCGCCCCCTAAATCACGCTCACCATTTTTCCATTCCCCACCCTCTCTGCCTCGACCTCCCTGCCAAACCCTAGCCTTCTAGAAGCTTCCATGACCTCATCCCGTCCGGATCCCAAGTTACCGTCGGTACATGTTTTTATGGTCGGATCCCAGAAGCAGGTGAGGATCGGGAACCGCACGCTCTCCAGGGATGAATCGTCGGCCGTGCAGACGCTCACATATGCGACCGCCGGCAACATCCCCGCCGTGAGGAGTAAGGACCCCCGCGCCTTCGCCGCTGACCGGGTTCTGACAATCCTGGATCTGACAATCTTATACATGCAGAGCTCATGAGGCAGTTAATGAAGTCGGGGAAAGGCGTGGAAGAGACGTTGGCGGCGATCAATCTCCCACAGTTCCGCAGCCGTGGTCCGCTCCACATGGCGGCGTGGGCTGGTAGGCTAGAGATGTGTAGGTTCCTAGTCAAGGATCTCCGCCTCAACGTCAACGCTCCCGGTGATGAAGGTAATTTTTTCGTTATTGGTAGCACTGTTCTGGCTTTGAAGTGTTGGATTGATTTAGAGTGGCATGTCCATGGCCCATGAAGTGATGCTTTATTTATTTTGTTTGAGAGAACAATTTTGAAATACTTATTGCGGTGACTTGGTCTTTGTATGGGAACACATGCAGGGCGGTTCGGAGCCTTCTATGAAATTTCACAATTTGAATATTTTTCTTTCTAAATATGCTCAAATAGTAAGGAAGTTCAGAAATTCCCCATAAGGTTGTACACTTGTACTTTGGTCCAGCCCAGGACATGAACACATAAAACTGGTTGCTTTGGAGTGGAATTAGTAGTTAGTTCTTCCTAAGCTGCAAATTTCGGAAAATGTTGATGATGTTGCTCAAGGACAGCTTTGTTTCTTAAGAAGCTAGAGGCAATCACCTAATCACCACCTATCAATTTAGCTTTTAAACACATACGAAACTATTGATGTTGCAGGGTCTAGCTTAGTGGGGCCTATGATAAGCAATATGTGTATTTTCGTTTACTTTGGTCTTGATGGGTCGGATGCCCCTAAATCCTTTTGTGATTTTATAGTTTTTGCAGTAAAGCGGAGAGGTATTTGATGATTCTGACACATGTTGCCTATCTTGCTATCTCTGCTAGGTACAATGCCTCTATCATATGCAACATATGGTTGTGGATCTACATCAGTTGTCAGGTTTCTTCTTGATCATGGTGCTAAGCCAGACAAAACAAATATGAAAGGGTTTACTCTGCTGCATTATGCAGCAAGTACAGGTTTGTTACCTGCAGCTTTTCTGTTTCGCTTCATAGTACCCAAAACTTGTTGCGATGTCTGTCTTGCAGTAAATTTGGTTCAGTTATTATGTTGTTGTATTGCACATTGTACTTCTATAGAGATTAACTAAAGGTGTGGACACCAACATTTAATTAGCGATGCATTTTTTTGGCTAATACTAGGTAGTATTTTCAATCTAGAGACAATAGAAAGAATATAGTTTCTTGATATTTTATTTATTTAGATAGCTAGTTCAAAGTACACCTTAAAATGTCAGTTGGCTTGGAAAAACAATTTTGGTCTTGCTGGTTGGGTATTGCTCAGGTATTTTAATTTTTTGTTTGTTGTATTTCCTATGCTTACAAATTGGTCTGGACCAAGTTTTGTTGGTCAGCTGCTGAAAAGCCTTTTAGGTCCAACCTATGTTACAATAATTTTCCAGTTTGCTTTTTTTTTTTTTGCAAAAACGCAAAAGGATGCATTGATAGAATAAAGGGTAATTTTACAAGTCCAAAAGAGGAAAAATACTACACTATACAACTCAACCCGAAAGCTATTTAGGGGATAAGCTGGCGAAGACCCTTTGCCCACATGCTTGCCCATGATCCTGGTTCAGCCTTAAACGTGTCCACTAGTGAGGATACAGAGGGTCTAGCATTGTTGAAGATGACCTTGTTCAAATGCATTCAAATCCACCACGTCGTGAGCATAATCAGTGTCGGAGTTCATTTGCGCATGTATCAGGGTGTGGACAACATCACCAACACCCACCACTCAGTGAAGTCGCCCTCAACAACCGAGGGTTGGGTCATGGATATTATCTAGGATAGAACCTCATTTTCACATCGTCCTGGAGAAAGGGCATCCCGCCGGGATATGCTTCACGGTCTCCTCAGTTTGGTCACACAACGGGCATCTCAGTGGGTGTCGGAGACCCCGTCGTGCAAGCCGACCACCTGTCCAACATTTGTCATGACAAGCGAGGCAGACGAAGAACCTCACTCTCAGTGGTACCCATGTCATCTAGTTTAGCTTCCACGATGTTGAGACATCAACCCCTGGAAGAGGGCAGCGTAACAGGATCGAGAGGTGTAACCGTCCGACGTGCATCACCAAACAAGGTTGTCTGGCGCATCTGAGAGCTGCACCCCATGTAGGACCCAGAGTTGGACGTATTGCGGCGCATCTGAGTGCCGAACCCCTTGTAGGACCCAGAGTTGAACGTATTGTCGTAGGGAAGCAGGTTTAATGCCCTCGAAAAGTCGGTAATCCAGCTGCGGTCGACTAGTGTCTGCTACACGTGCGGCACTTACGTGGTCGACTCCTGACCAATGCAAAAAGATCTAGCACTAGCTTCTCAATCGATTTGTCGTCAATACATCTATCATGCCGGAATAGGGAGGAAGAACCAACCCCTAGTACCATGGCAGTGGAGACATGGAAAACCCAATGTTCATTCCTGGAGAACTACATATCCAACTCGCGCCAAGGTCGCAATGGATATGCAGGCATCGTGTAAAGCCAAGGGACCCTAAGGATGATGGTCGTGTGTGTGAGGTCAGGGATACCCAAACCACCATACCACAACAGCCCGACAACCTTGTCCAAGTTGACATGGCAGTGTTCGCCCTTAGTGCCATTCCTTCCCACCCAAAGGAATCCGCACAAGATCTTATTCACCTCCTTGAGTGCTTTCTTGTTTAGGGATAACACTATGAGTTAGTGAAGTGGGATCACAACAAGCACCTATCTCATCATGGCCAGCCGCCATGCCCTTGGCATCATGAATGCTTTCTAGGTGGGTAGGTTATCCATGATGTGGTCGACCACCGACTGATATGCCTCACTAGTTATACATCTAATGGTGAGTGGAATGAGTAGGTATTTGACGGGGTACGGTGTCAACTGGCACTCCATGACTGTTGTCGCTCCAGATAATCCACTTGGAGCATGCAATCGGGGAGATCGAGCACTTCATGAAGTTCATGTGCAGCCCGAATGCATGTCCGAAGAGCTCGAGTCGTGCACTGCGCATAATTCCGCCTCATCCGGAGTGACAAAAGATCTCTACGTCCTCAGCGTAGACTGATACCGTGGTTCGTAGCTCATGGCATGCTAATTGTCTCAGGACACCCACCTCGATGGCCTTAGTCAACACCCTGGTTAGCATGTTCATTACCAGCACGAACAATGTCGCTGACAATGGATCACTTTTTCTCAAGCCCCTCCGGTGCCAGATTTGGGGGGGGGGGGGGGGAGGGGTGACTCGCCATGCAGCACCGCCCTAATGCTAGACGTGTATAGGAGGATGGCAACCAGCTCCCTAAACCTTGTTTCGAACCCCATCTGTACAGTATCTAGAAGAGGAATCTCCACGGCATGTAGTCGAAGGCTTGTGAAATTTCTAGCTTAAGCAACACCCTCGGCTCTTTCAGTCTATGGAGGAGCCTTGTCGTCTGTCGTACCAACATGAAGTTGTCAAGGATGCATCAGTTTCGAATGAAAGCACATTTTTTCCTATCCAACAACGACTCCATCCTTGGTGCCAACCTCAGAGTTAGGGTCTTGGCTACCAGTTTCGTGAATATGTGGATCAAGCCAATATGGCGGTAGTCGCCCAGTACGACCACATCTAGTCACTTCGGCACCAAGATCAATAAAGCTTGGATCAAGTTGTGGAACCAGTTCCCGCACATCCTGAAGAGTTTGTTGAAAGAAGCCATGAAGTCACTCTTCATGGTCCCAACACCCTTGGAGGAACTTAGTCGTGAACACATCCGGTCTCGACGCCTTCCCTGAAAGTAGGCACCTCATCACTTCCAATATCTCCTCCTCGATGAATGTTGCCTCAAGCTCCCGGCGGGTCCTCTCAGTGAGTACCTAGGAAATCTAGGTCTAGTGAGTTCTCTCTGTATTGTGATGTACCTAGGATGCTCTGTCAATGGTTATAGGATGCTTCAGCCATGGCCGCATGGTAAAATGACAGCGCCGTCAACCTCTAAGATATAAATGATGTTTCTTCTACCATCTATGTGAGGCATGCTGGTGAAGGAAAGTTGTCTTCACAACACCCTATGTACGTCCGTTTGAGATGCGTCCAAATATTGCCGCTCAACCATGTGATCTTGGCATGCAGATGGGCCATAGTACGCTCTAGCAAAGACAACCCTAGGTAGGTCTGTTTGAGATGCGCTCGAATGTTGCACTCTCTAGACGTAAGCCCCATGGATTCCATTGTGATATCGAGCCGCAGGATCACCTCACGTGCTATCATCAACTGTTGTTTTACACTCCAAACCTTTTTGTGGCGCCAGCTCTTGAGTCAGCCTATCGTGCCCTTTAGTTTGGTTGAGAGCCGTCGAAGCGAGTCTGGGTATCCATCTATCTCTCCTTAATCGGCATTCACCACCTCTCTAAAGCTGTCCCATTTCCACCACTAGCGTTCGAATTGGAAGCGCTCCCCCCCCGGCTTGCATAGTGAAGTCAAGCATGAGACGGTTGGCCATGACCTTCGCGAGGCAGCATAGGGAACAAATGTTGAAGAGTTCCTCCCAATCCATCGTTAAAAACACCATGGGAAGCCTCACAAGGGTCAGGCCCTCCCTCTCATTTGACTAAGTGTACCGCCTCCCATGGAGATAAATCTCCTTGAGTTCGCAGCTGTTCAGGAAGCGCACGAACCTTCCCATCATCGTACGGTTCAGATTTACCGTTGTTCTTGTGCTCCTCTCGGTACATCAAGTTGAAATCTCCGCAAAGGACCCGCGATCCTGGGCGGGATGACCGGATGACCCGAAGCAAGTCAATGAAGGTGATCTTATCATCATCTTCCTGGGGGCCATAGACACAATTCATCCACCACCCTAGTGCTCCCCCAACTAGGCTCACTCTAGCCGACCGTGACACTGTAAACGTCAACGTGGGCGCTATCGAGCTGCACTAGACTATTAATCCATGCTACGATGATCCCACCCCTCGTATCAACAGCTGATAAACAGAAGTACGCATCGAAGTCCATGCTTAGGGCCGGTTTCCATTACAATCGACTGGGTTACAACAAGTTTAGTCTCCAGCGTACAAACAATCGATACACATGTTGTGTCCATGACACTCTTCACGATCGTACGACGTGCGTGACCATTAAGGCATTGCATGTTACAGACCATGTATGTCCGTAACACATTGGGCCATATTTACACGCGAGGTAGGTTGGCCACCTCGTCGTTCCATATTTTTTGGCAGCCATGATTCTTGTTCCTTGTATCCACTGTTCCAGAAACTTGTCTACTATGGATTCCACCTTGACTCCTTCCACCCTGGCTCGTCGGTGCGTGATCTTCCCCAACATCGGTGCCTCCTCAGCCGCCGTCCGCGAGTGACCCCCTCCCCCCGGCAAGGAAGGGTACTACCGCCAGGTACGCTCGGTCCATCGCCTTCGCGATCCCTAGAAGTGACCATGGTGGTCGCCAATGGGGGATAGTCAGGTTCCACCATGTGAAAGTCGATCCACCTCCTTCACAATCGATGGCCAATTGAGGCACCATGTCGTGAGGCGGAAGATGCTGATGTCTGCGCGATTCCGGGTGAGAGGATGAAGATGTTCCACCTATGTCGCCCACTCCAAGATTGCCTCGGCCGCCGCAAGGCTCCAGGTTGTGGCCGACACTCCCTCGATAACTGTATGCACGCAAAGGCCGCATGCATATGCCCCCGATTGCCACAACCGTGGCCTGAGCCATAGGCGGAAGTATAGAATATGAAGAACCTCATCGGCATACACCAACTCCTGGACTCCGGTGCGGGGAACAAGATTACAAGCTCCTCCCTCCTGTGGCGATGTACCGAGAATTCCTCTTCAGGCACCAGGCTGTAGGAATCCGTGAGTGCGGGCGCCACAACCTCCATGCTCACGGTCCTGCATAAGCCATCGATTGTAGCGAGCAAGGTCAAGCCGAGTGTATCTTCTTCCGCTTCCACTTTCGTCATGTGTGGGAAGATGCACATAGCATGTGTTGGGCGCCTGGTGAGCTCAACAGCCGCGGCGACTAGTTTCGCAGGGCCAATGAAACACACCTAGCCACATGTGTGTTACGGTCCCGATGTGGCCTCGCGGCATCAACAGCAGCATTCACCACCGACAGAATCGAAGCCATGTACCTGTCACCACTGCTAGCGCCGCACAGCACTGTGCTGATGACACACACCGTCCACGAAGGCAGGGCCTCATAGAAGGGTGGATCCTGGGTGTGTCGTCCACCAGCATCACAGTGTTGAGCCGGTGGGGCACAACGATTACCATTGTCGTGTCACTGTCGTAGCGTGTTCCCCACCTACCATGTGCGCACCCCTGCCGTCGCACGCGTTTTTGGCTACGACTACGCCTGCGTGTTCATGCGGCCCTGGGCACGCTGCGCACCTGCCATGTCATGACCACCCATTCGATGAGTGCACGGTGCGTAGGCCACAGTTGCTTGCACTTCCTGGCGCTCAAGAGACCACCCATGATTGGTGTTCTAGGGAAATCCTCGCCGAGCTGTTTCTTTGTCATTGGTTCATTACTCTTCTCCGAGGGAGTGCGTGGCTTGGGCTGGAGGTGCTGGAGGCAGTCCCTCCGACATGTGCCCAACTTCGCCGCACCACAAGCACACATGGCCAGTGAGGTAGTTTGCTGATCGATGCCCCGGCTAGGTGCATAGGAGGTAGAGGTCGTCAAACTTTGATGGTGCCGCCATCACGCCACGTGCGTACCGCTTTCGCCGCAGCAACCTTCTTTCCTCCGTGACAGCCGCTCGCGTGTTTCCACTGCTCATGCTTTGGATCCTCCCAAGAGGCGTCCAGCTCGTCGATGGCCCCTGGCTCGTTGCGGTGGACCTCTGAACGTGGCTCCCGACGGTCTCAAGAGCTCCCCGGCACATCTGCTTGTGCCGCTGGTTGCTTCCCCGTGAGCACATCACGGTAAGAACTGGGGAGTCTTCTGAATCTGAGCCCAGCCACGCCACCGGTCCCCGTGGCCACACGGGGAGAGCTCACCGTCGATCGATGGGGGGAGGGGGAGTGGAGGCCATGGCTGGCCGGTGTGGAGGCCATCGCCGGAGCAGCGGAAGGCGGGTAGTATTTCGCACCTCGCGAGCACTCTAGCTTGTGCTCTCCGGTTTGCTTACATATTGTATTGTTTTCATATTTAGTTTAGCTTAGGTTTGTAGAGATGTCCCATTGATATTTGCTTTTGAAATATTAGGCACTTGGCCATGGGTGGTTGTATTTTACCATTAAATATTTTGTTTATTAAAAAAGGCATGTCGGCTTTCTAATTTCAATGGACAAAGACCGCGGCTAATAATATGAATCTAATCATAAATGCTACCTGCAAAAAAGGACAGTATGTCTGAAGTTTTTCCAGTTTCCTTAGCTATCCTACCCATATTGGCACATAATAAGCTACCAAGTTATTCATCTAGGCACACATACCGACCCAAAGTCAGCCAAGTTATGGGCAGCTAACACCCGAGGTAATAAGCTATCTTTTCATATTATTTTTGGTGTATCCTTGATGGTAATGTGACTGAGCATTTTCATTTATTCCATCCAGATACCTGTGAAATAGCAGAGTTATTATTGTCCAGGGGAGCATATGTTGACCCTATATGTGAAAATGGAACACCACTACACATTGCTGCTCATAAAGGAAATGTGAGAATGTTGGAATTGTTGTTGAGGCATCAGGCAGATGTAATAATTCTTTTTTTCCCATCTTTGGTTTGCTATTTCTGATTAATATTATATGTTCTGTGTACAGTGTAATATTCCCTTCAATATAGCTGAGATTTCATGACTGTATTTATACGGCTGGGCTTAGCAGTGTTCTTATATGTCTCCCCTTTCCCAACCCTGCCTAGTCCAACAATTTGGTCCTGCTAAGGTGGAATGGTGCTGTTATACTTCCTTGACTCAGCTGAGCCAGGACTTCTGTTTTACTGTCCGCTCTTATCTCTTATGTCTCTTTGTGTTCTACTTCTTTTATCATGTATCATTTGCTCATTTACCATTAGATCTTCCCTTGATTAAAATTTATTAGAATCTTGATGACTGCGCTAGATGATAGCATGGTTAAACCATGATTCTCTGCGTATTCACATTAAGGTAAGTCATGGTGAGACCGGACTATTCTGCTGGGTTTTATATCTAATCTACCCAAACTTAGGAAAAAGACTTTAATGTTGTTGTTGTTGCACGGTGAGACGAACTATAGTTTAATCAACTGTACCCGTGTGTGATGGTGCTCACCTGTCCTCCTCACTTCTTCCCACCTTATCCATAGAACTGCTTACTTTACTGGCATTCATGTATCGGTACTGGGTATGTTATGTGCGGGTTTACTCTGACGTTAGCGTCTACGAAGCTTAGGTGCTGTGCTGTGCTGTTTGATTGTTTATTTGATCCAGTTTTCGGTATACCAACTAGTTATCCCTGTGTATCTGCATGAGCTACATATATATCTTAGCCACTACTTCCTCTGTTCCAAATTAATTGACTCAACTTTATCTAGATAAACGCATTTTAGTTTATAAATATATATGTATCTAGACAAAGCTGAGTTAGTAAATTTGAAATGAAGGGAGTAGTATTTTATCATTGCTATCATAAAGTGAACTTAGACATTTGATATATAGGCGGAGCGAATTGAGAACTATGCACACCTTTTTATTTAGATTTGCATAGTTTATTTTGTCTCAAAACTGAAAGTGGTTGTGTGACGCATTTCTCGCTAGTGCAAACTTGATATCCCCTTCTAATTGATTTGGTACACTATAATAGAATTTACATTTCCAGCCTTTTATATTTTATCAGCAGGTAAATTTAGTGGTTCAGAATCGGCACACACCCTATAATACTATTTGCATATTCCTGTCATATGAAATCTAAATCGTAGATCTGAACTTTATCCGGTTAAGGAGCTAGCTGACATCAACTAATCAACCTTTCCTGTACATACTCTTCCGTCTCCAATTACGGTTCTTAAGCTATCAGTTTGTTTGGATTGATAACAATCTGCCTCCTGTGTCCTGCTAAAATGGAAATTTAGTCTTTCTTATGTAAGTCGGTTGGACTCTAGTATTGAATAATCAGCCTTCTGGCATCTTCTAGATGGCAAACGGGAAATTATGTTACTGTTAATCAGCTGGACTCCACATACCAGCTATGTTTTCCCCCGGTTAGAGTTTTGATTGTGCTGATTATACCGAAAATCAAAATTGTGCTGGACTGAAAGGAGTCTCTTATTACTTATTAATATACAGTATATAAGATGATACAGTTAACAAAATCAAAGATGATAGTATTGTTGTTCCCATTTTTATTTTTATATTATCGAAAAAAATCATTTTTATGGTGTGCAAACTATTTTCGTTTAAAATTTCCATGTTTTGCTAAATGTTGCATATCAAACTTTGATAATTTATTTATCTCTAGTACTCTTCTCGTCATTGTTTATCAGCAAGTAATCTTTTCTTTCTCTCCAGCCTAACAGTGTTACGCAGTTATTCTATACACCACTATCGATGGCTATCTTCTCTTCTTCACTGAATTGCGCGGAGCTACTTATTAAGGTGCAGTGCCCTTGTCGCTTCAGAGCTCCTACCATAGAAAGTTTTTTGCGAAGGGAAACTGTTGCATTGTTTAGAAACACTATCTTCAGCATTCTATATTATACACATTCCATGTTTCAGGCTGGTGCTGATGTCAATGCTGGTAGGCCTGTAACACCATTAATAATAGCTGCATCTTATGGCTTCACTGACTGCATGAAGTGTTTGTTGGATGCTGGCGCTGATGCAAATATTCCTGATGAAGTGAGTTTCCGTACTGCTACTTGAATTGTTACTTGTCACTCTTGTTTATCCTCTGAACTGGCTATGGATTGCTAATTTAGCTGCTTAGATTTTTAGAATGTTATAAGAGAGTGGCTAAGAACACATGTAAATTCAGGCCATTTGAGTAAGACCTTAAATATTGCCACATGTTGCTATTTGGGGTTAATTAGGTTTCGTAAAACATTGCTTTACTAGCCTGTTTTATGTATAGTATTCATGTTTAAATGAATTTTGGTCCATGAAAAGGGCCGAAGGCTGTTACTTCGAAGGAAAGAAATTCACTAGCCTGCTAAGGACCAATATTGATTTTTGAGTCCACAAGAAATGTGCTGTACTGTTTAACTGAGAGTTTTGGGCAGTTCTGATTGGGCTAGATAATACGGAGTAGGATAGAAGATGGGAAGTGCCACTTACGAAATAAGGTACTGTGAAAGTGTGAAACTCTGTCATAATTAGTAGAGTTCTTTCATAACTCAGTGAACTTTGGGGTAAAATGGCCCACAATGAAGGCCTATATCTGATCTCTCACAAATGTTCTATCTAATACTGGAGTTGACAGGATCTCTCCTTGCCACAAAAGAAAAATAAAAAATTGATTGAAAGAGGCTGGTTTAAGCATTCATGCACCTGACTACACATACACCCATTTAGTCTAGACATATATATTCATCTGTGTGGCAAGGTACATGGTCGCGAGGCGGAGGCCATCTCCGTGTCGTGGGCGTGCATAGCCGCTATCCTGATGGCTGCCGGCCTCCACCGGCCGGGTTGGAGGAGGAAGATGGACCGTGGTTCCCAGCCATGGCGGCGGCGTGGGCCATTTTACCCCAAAGCTTTCATGGTGGTGGTCCTAGGGTTCTTCTTTCGCGAAGATGAAGACGTTCTGGATGCCGATCTTTCTTCATCTAGCCGGAATGATGAGTTTCGGAAGGCTACGACAGCGAATGTAACAATGCATCTTTTGCCTGGAGTTCACATGATCGGGTGGTATTCGATCGCGCGCACCCATGCTTTTATTCCGACCGTTTGGTTCCGGAGGAAGCGGCGTGAAGCTCTATTCTGTGTTGACATCAAGAGACTTTTGGTCCATGGTGAAGTCAGAAGCAGAGAATATCATCAAGGCGGGATTGGGGGATTAGCTAAAGAAGGTTCAACTCTTCGCGATGTTGAGGAGCTTGCTTGGTGTTTCGGGATTCGCAGCAATGGTTTGAAAGTGGGGGCGACAGCAAAGGTGAAGTTCAGAGTCCTACCTTTCAGGGTGAAAACCCAAGGTCTCGCCTTAACTGGTTGTGCCTGGCAATGACCTTGTTGGAGGCAATGTTTTGAGAGCGGGAACTATCTTCAGGGTGAAAACCTGAGATCTTTGATCGGGCGACGACGGTGTTCCATTCTTGGAGGCGTTGCTTTTGGAGAGTCTGTATTTCACGTGTTGTCTTGCTAGGCCTGGGATACAGTGGCGGGACTTTTATTTCTTAGTTTGCTTTTCTCTGTTTTGGCTGTGTGCATCCATACTGCCATTAGGGTGGTGCGTTAATTGGTATCTTCTGATATTAATATATTCCCTTTATCGAAAAAAATTCATTTGTACTTTGCTACAGTAATACATGCACTGCACAATCCCCTATAATTCGTCATATTTTGAGTCTCATAGTGACATGAGTATAAATGCCTTCGCCACATTTTTCTTTTATTAACATAAATTTTCATTGCATAATCTCGCCCTTGTTTATTTGTGAGATTTACCCTTGATATCCTTTTGAACAGTTCGGTAGAACAGCAGCGAAAATTGCTGCAACGAAAGGATTTAAGGACTGCGTTAAGATTCTTTCCCCTCTTACATCCCCTGGAGGCAATGATGTAATAATTCAACATGCGAACTTTGTAAATTCAAGAGTAAATTTGCATTTTATATTCTGTTTGAATTTAAGTTGTTCATTTTATTTAGGTTCCTCTCCTCAATTCAAATGATGGATGTGCTTTGAAAGAGCAAGGGGATGCTGAATTCGAGGAAAATGATGGTTTTGCTTTGAAAATACAAGGGGATGCTGCATTTGAGGAAAATAGTTATGCTGGTGCGTTGGCTCTCTATACCAAGGTATAGTCTTGCATCATATACTTCTTCACAAGTTCTGCTGTGCACTTTACTTGCTGATGAACCCCTTTCTGGCCTATGAGGCCAAAATTCTCAGAACTATGGAACAGTTGCTTAATTTATATATTGTTGCTAGATTATCTCCGTGTACAAACTGTTATGCCTTATATCCGATTCTTGTGAATCAGAGGTATACCCTATTTGGTCAATGCTTATGTATGTAGTCTCTAGACAAGAAAATGCTTTGGTTTGATTTGAATACAGCTAATTTTATCTTTGGTGCTAATGCGGCATCATTTGATGTCTGCAGGCAATGCAGATTGAGCCTGATGATTCTACCTTGTATGCAAAGAGGAGCCTTTGCTGGGTGCATATGAGTGAACAAGACAAGGCTTTGGATGATGCTTATACCTACAGAACTATGAAGATGGATCTATCCAATTCCTGCTATGAGCAAACAGCGGCTCTGATACTGGTGAAGGTGAGCTGTGGCAGAGTTACATTGGCATTTTGTTTCCCATACTTTGTTGTATTCATTGGCCATGCACTGACGTGTTTGTCTAGGAGTACGCTCGAGCATGTAGAGCACTCGTATCGGCATTAAAATTGGACTTGAGAAGCGACGATCTGGATTGAAATTGGACTTCAGTAGCGAAATCACGCGGTGATGCGGCTGGTGAAGGAACTTTGGAACCTCCGCTCTTCGCTTTAGTTCCTTGCCTCCGACTGTTTGATTGCCTCATGGCAGGGCTGTTGTTACAGTATGTTGTTTAATGGTAACATGTCTTCAGAGTAGTGTCCTTTGTGTGGTCCGATTTTAACCGTACATTGTTGTTATTAACTTTGAAACTTAAAACTTGGAAGTTCTGTTTCATCTGCTGAGATTTTTGGGGGCGTGGCTCTGTCTTTTTAGTGGTATATGCTTTTTCGTTGGAGCTTGCCCATGTTTCGCCAAGAAACCAGAGCGACATGTGATATGGTAGCACTATGTAGCCGGATACCCTCTCTGGCACTCGACCGCGTGTGCGGTCGATCTTCCCCGGTGTAGAGCGCTAGCGTGAAGTCATTTCCCTTTTAATTTTTGTCGTTTTACGTTCTATGGTAATCACGATGTGCCGGCTCCTGCATGTCCATGTGCTGCCTAATTATTTTATTTCCCACGTGAGGCATCCAATTTGTTGGCCTTGTGTGCATGCCGATTTTTTAGTTGGTTTTTTAACGAGTGAAAGGTACACACGCATGCATCACATCCTAGTCACATTACTATTTTTTTTATCAGTTCTCTTTTATCAATTCCCCTTTTTATTTTTATTTTTTTCTTGTGGCAATTTGTATAAAAATTATGTTATTTTGAACAAATTTTTATAATTCTCGTTTTCGGGTCAGTGGTTATTAAAGAGAAATAAAGGGTGGGAAAAACCACTTGCAACTCAAATAAACTATCACTTGTAACTTAAATAAACTAGGAGTACCACTTTTAACTCAAATTAACAACCATTCTTTATCAAAAATTAATCAACACTTTAGAATTTAAAATTCATAACTTGTGAGCTATAAATTTAATATTGCACCAAAAACACCACAATAACAGCTGGGGGAAATTTACCCGTTGATAAATAACGAGAAGAGCGTTAGTAACATGCGAGCTAAAAAATCGCTAAAATATTCTAAATAAAATTAACTTTTTAGGGATGCCCGTTATTTTTAGCTCACATAAGCTAAAAAGTCGTCAAAATATTCTAAATGAAATTTAGCATTTCAGGTGGATAACTTTGTACATTTACCGTTTAAATAATGGGCAAAGGGGTTGATGAATTGTGAGATTGAAAAGGTCACCAAATATTCTAAATAAAATTTGGCTTTTTGGGTCAATAACATTTTGCATTTAGCGTTGATAAATAACGGATAGAGGGTTGGTAAATTGTGAGCTAAAATAATTGACAAAATATTCTAAATGAAAATTGACAATTTGGATCGATAACTTTTTGCATTTGCCATTGATAAATAATGGGCAAAGGCGTTGATAAATTGTGAGCTAAAAAAGTCACCAAAATATTCTAAATGAAATCTGGCTTTTCGGATTGATAACTTCTTGCATTTATCGCTGATAAATGACGGGCAGCGGGGTTGATAAATTGTGAGCTAAAAAAGTCATCAAAATGTTCTAAGTGAAATTTAGCATTTCGGGTCGATAATTTTTTACATTTACCGTTGATAAATAATGGGCAAAGGGGATGATAAATTGTGAGCTAAAAAAATCGCCAAAATATTCTAAATGAAATTTGGTTTTTCAGGTCCATCACTTTTTGCATTTACCGTTGATAAAATTGATAAATAATGGGCAGATTGGTTGGTAAATTGTGAGGTAAAAAAGTCATCAAATATTCTAAATGAAATTTAGCATTTCGGGTCGATAACTTTTTACATTTACCATTGATAATTAATTAGCAGAGGGGTTGATAAATTGTGATCTAAAAAGTCCATAAAAATATTACAAAAAATTAACTTTTTGGATATGTAATTTTTCATATTTAGCGCTGATAAATAACGTGGCGTGGGTTGATAACATGTGAGCTAAAGATAATCTCCAAAATATCATATAAATTAAATTGTAGAACTAGTAGTCGATGCACACGCACACGGGAGGTACATGTTACACACACTAACATGGCAAGTACACATACGCCAGTCTAGATCCCACAAGTGAATAATGCATTAAGTAGTTTAACATGGTTTGCGAATGGTGGAAATGGCTCCTAGCCGGGATGAAAAGATACCGTTTAGAATTTTGAAAGCTGAAATCTCAAATCGTAAAAGAAAGGGAAGATATCACCAAACTCCTCCTTACAGGTCGTTTTCACACGCCACATGTCGTGAAGGAAGAGAGAAGCAAAACTAGTTCTTGCAAAATCTCAATTCCCAAAAGAAAGGGAAAATCTCACCAATCCTTGCCGAATGTTTTGTGAAAGCGATTCAAATGTCCGAATTTTCCTTTCAACATTATTCGGGGAGGAATCAGGTGGCGCATAAGTTAGCACAGTTTGCTTTTAGATCTCAGAAATCTCGTTTTTTTCTGGGAGGGATACCCCAAGACTTTATTTTACCATTTGTAATCCAAGATGGTACTGTTTTCCGTTAATACATAAAGCACCATCTAGCTTTCCCTTAAAAATACTCTTGCAAGAACAAATCTTTTTTCTAAGCAATTTAAAAAGAAAAACCTGGAGAAAAAAAAAGAATTGCTGCAGGAAGAAAGGCCTAACTAACACTTTGTCACTGCCCTCTGCACTGTACGGAAGCACCACCTCACTCTTCCCGCCTTTTCCCCGTTCCCCATTCCCATCTGCCACAATTCCCCACTTCACCTCGAGCTCCTCGCCATACCCTAGCCTTCTAGAAGCTTCCATCCCATTCAGAGCCCAGGATGCAGAAGACCTACGTCTCCATGGTCACACCCCGGCAGCGGGTGCGGTTCGGGAACCGCACGCTCTCCAAGGATGAATGGTCGGCCGTGCAGACCCTCAACGACGCCACCATCGGCGACATCCGCTCCATAAAGAGTAAGCGCCCCGCCGCCACGCGCGTATCGGGTTCCGGTGCCCGTGGATCTGACGAGGTTATCTCCGTGCAGAACTCCTAAGGCAGCTGAGGAAGTCGGGGAAAGGCTTGGAGGAGACGCTGGCGGGGATCAAGCACCTCGGCGGCCGTAGCCCGCTCCACAATGCGGCGTGGGGCGGCAGGCTGGAGACGTGCAGGTTCCTGGTCGAGGAGCTCTGCCTCAACGTCAACGCGCATGACGACGATGGTAATTTTGTCCCTTACTACTAGCAGCACCACCGTTTTGACAGAGACAGACTTGGCAGCGCTGGATTGATTCAGAGATGCAGAGTGCCATGGCCATGGTGTGATGTTTTATTTGTTTATTTCGCTTTGGTTGAGAGAACAGTTTCTGAAAGCATGTTGCGGTGAATTAGTTTGTGTATGGGGGCATTGATAGTTAGTTTTTCTAAGTTGTGACATTCTGCAAATGCTGCTCCAGTACGCCTTTGTTTCACAAGAGGCCGGAGGCCAATACCTGATCACCATCTATCATTTTATTTTGCTTTATAAACACAAACCAAACTAATGATGTTCCAGGCGGTGGCTTAGTTGGGCCTGTGATAAGCAATAATCACTTTCCTTTATTTTGATCTGGATGGGTGGGATGCCCCTAGATCTTTTATTCCTTTTGTGATTTTACAGCTTTTGCAGTAAAACAGGGAGCTATTTTTGTTTTCGGATAGTTTGTTTCTGTGAAATCCATGCTGAATCATGGATCTATATAATACAATCTTCTGTGGTAGCATGGACATCAATGGTGGCATTGCGAGCAAAAAAAAAAATCTCTTCATTTTAACTTATCTGGAGCGCCTACTTGTGTGATGTTGTAGTAATGTAGTACGCATCTCACATGTGCAGGCGTTCTTGATTATCCATTGCCTTTTGTTGGTTGGAAGCACGAATTGTCGATCATTCTGATCAAATGCTTGCCATTCTGCTTCTCTTGCTAGGTGTGACGCCTCTATCATATGCAATATTTGGTTGTGGATCTGCATCAGTTGTAAGGTATCTTCTTGATCGTGGTGCTAAACCAAACAAAACAAACACAGATGGGTTTACCGCACTGCATTTTGCTACAATGGCAGGTTTGTTTTTGCCCTCGCGTATCTTCGTTTCTGTTTTGCATCATCTTTTCTGTTTCATATTTAACCCAAGACTGGTTGCAATGTCTGTCCTGCAGTAAATTTCAGCTCTTCAGTTATTTTTGTCTTGTACATTGCACTTTTGTATCGATTAACTAAAGGTTGTGACAATAATGTTTAATGAACGATGCATTTTTTCGGCTAATAGTAGTGTCGTCAATCTAGAGGCAGTAGAAACCATTGTCATTTGATGTTTTATTATTCAGATAGCTAGTTCAACAGTATGTGACGTGCATTAAATTTTCCCAAGGATAAAACACGTAAGTACAGTCAAACAAGACTCAAAGTAGGGCTTAAAATGCCAGTTGTTGAGTTGGAAAAACAATTTTTGTCTGGCTGATTGGGTGCTGTCAGGTACTTTTTTTTCGTTTGCTGAGTTTGCTATGGTTAACTATTGCTCTGGATCAGGTTTGTTGTGCAGCTGCTGAAAAACCTATATTATGATAATTTTCCCAGTCTGCTTACTGCTTGTAACAGCCACTTACATATGTTTCATAGTTACTTTAGCTTGTAGGTTTGTAGAAATGTCCTGTATCCCTGTAGATATATATTTCAAATACTTGGTGCTTCACCATGGTTATATTTTACTTACCATATATAAAAATAATAAAAATAAAAAACACACTGTGGCTTCAATCAAAAAATATCACAAGGCAAAATAGGAATCTAGCCATAAATTCAACGTAACAAAAAAAGGCAGTACTTTTGAAGTTTTTCCAGTTTCGTTAGCAGTCCTACACATATTGACGCATTAGTAAGCTAATAAATTGCTCATTCAGGCCCACAAGAAAACTCAGAGGCAGCCAGGTTATGGGCAGCTAACACCCGAGGTGATAAGCCATCTTTTATATTCTTTTTAGTGTATCCTTGATGGTAATGTGATGGGATCATTTTCATTTATTTCATCCAGATACCTGTGAAATAGCAGAGTTATTATTGTCCAGGGGAGCTTATGTTGACCCTATATGCGAAGAAGGAACACCATTACTCATTGCTGCTCGAAACGGAAATGTGAGAATGTTGGAATTGTTGTTGAGGCATCAGGCAAATGTAATAAAAAAAATCCCATCTTTGGTTTGCTATTTCTGATCAATATTATCTGTCTTGCGTATGGTAAATATTCTCTTCAATATAGCTGAAATGTCATATTGTCATGGCTGGGCCTAGCAGTGTTCTTAACTTATATATTTTCCCCCTTTCCCAACCCTGCCTAGTCAAAAGATTTGGTTCTGCCAAGGTGGAACGGGTGCTATTTTACTTCCTTTACTCGTCTGAGCCAGGACTTCTGTTTTACTGGCTGGCTGTAATCTTACAACTCTTTGTGTTTTTTACTTCTTTTATCATGTATTACTTATTCATTTATCTTTAGATCTTTCCTTGCTCAACATGCATTCAGTTCTTGATAACTGTGTACTAACATGGTTAAACCATGGTCCTTTTGATTATTCACATTAAGGTAAGTCATGGTGAGACCGAATTAGAGCTTAATCAACTGTACCTGCGTGATGGTGCTCACCTGTCCTCCCTGTTTCTTGCCACCTTATCCAAACAACCGCTTACTACTGGCCACTCATAATGTTGATACCGGGTAGGTTATGCTCGCATTTACTCTGATGTTATCACGTTGGCAACTATGGAGCTTAAGTGATGTGCTGTGCTGTGCCGTGTTGTTTGTTTATTTTGTCCATGTGCTGGATAGTTGCACAAGGATCTCTATTGTACAACATGGAGCTGAAAAATGTTGGAGATCTGCATGTCTCATCTTCTCTCAACACTGAAAGTGGTTGCATGATGCATCTTGTTAGTGAAACTTAACTTTTAAGTTTCCAGCCTTTGATTTGACATATTATAATAGGTTTACATTTCTAGCCTTTTAAGTTTCTATTATTAGCAGGTAAATTGAGTCTGCCAGGATTGGCACACACACTACTATATGAAATCCAAACTATAAATCTGACTCACTATACTTTCATTAATCCATTAGTGATAGAATCCCGTCCTTACTAAATTTCTCTGATCAACATTTAATGTTATTTATGCCTTGGAAATTTCCTTTTGTAAGCTGCCAGTTCGCTTAGACTGAGAACAATCAGCCTCCTGTGTCCTGCTAGATGGAAATTTCCTTTTTTATATTATGTAGACGGTTGGACTCTAATATTGAACACTCAGCCTCTGGCTTCATCTATATGGCAAAAGGGAAGTTATATTACCTTCAATCAGCTGGACTCAACATATCAGCTGCATTTTCCCCATTAGAGTTTCGTATGTGCTGATTATATTGCAAAATCAAGATCTAAGCATCCAGATAATTTTGACGACCTAGCAGAATGTGAGAATGTTTTCCTTTTGAGATTAATGTGGGGATTTATCATCGGATTACTGTGTTGGATTGAAAGGAGCCTGTAATTACTAATTAGGACTTAGGAGTTAGGAGTATACATAAAGATGATACAATGAAAGAATATTAATGATGATTTGGATTATTGTTTCCTTTTTGCCTTTTTGGTATGCAAACTATTTCGATTACTTTTTCCGTGTTTTGCTAAAAAAATCATAAACTTTGATATTTTATTTCCTCCAGTACCCTTCTTGTCGTTGTTTATATGCAAGTAATCTTTTCTTTGCCTTCTCTCCAGCCTAACACAGTTGTGCATTTAGTCTATACACCACTTTCATATGCTATCTCCGCTTCTTCAGTGAAATGCATGGAACTACTTATTAAGGTACAGTGACTTATCCCTTTAGAGCTCCTACCGTATAAATTTTTCGGGAGGGAAGCTGTTGCATTTATTGAAGCACTATCTTTTGCATTTTATATTATAATATATTCCATGTTTCAGGCTGGTGCTGATGTCAATGCTGGTAGGCCTGTAACAACGCCATTAATAGTAGCTGCGTCCTATGGCTTCGCTAGCTGCATCAAGTGTTTGTTGGAAGCTGGCGCTGATACAAATATTCCTGATGAAGTGAGTTTTTGCACTGCTACTTACGTTGTTAGTTGTCACTATGTTGATATTCTGTGCTGGCTTACGGATGGCTTAATATAGCTGCAGATCTGTAGATTTTTAGAATGTTATAAGAGATTGGTTATATTAAAATAAAATTGATGTTGCATTGAGGAACTAAGGTATTGTGAAGCTCTTGTCTTAATCAATGGAGTTCTTTCATAACTCGGTGAACTTTGGGGTAAAATGCCCCATAGTGAAGGCCTACATCTGATCTCACTGAATGTTCCATCCAGCTAATACTGAAGACGGCACTACACGATCTCTTACCACAGAAAATTAAATAGCAAAATGATCGAAAGAGGCTTGTTTAATTATTCATGCACCTGTTCACTCTTTAGACATGTCCAGAATATAGTGTTAATCTGGCTACACATACACTCATCTAGACGTCCATATTTTTCTGTGCATTAATAGGTAATACATGCCTGCACAATGGAACATACATCCATGCTCATGGGTGCCAACATTCTAAAGAAAAAATAGTAATTCAAAAAAGGGCAAAAAAATTCTTGGAAACCAAAGATGATCAAGTGTTGTACTCGTACAAAAATATTTGGGCTCAAAATGATTTCTATGGTGTCCTGGGTAAAAAAGACAAAATCGAACAAGCCCCATGTCCATGTACTATTCACGCAATATTCGTCATAAATTTATCTTTTTTGCCCAGGATACCATGGGTATCATTTCGAGCCCAAACATTTTTATACGAGTACAATACTTGATCATCTTTTGTTTCCAGGAGAATTTGATTTTTTTTCAATATCTGAAATTACCATGAACTTTGGAATTTATGGGGTGCATAGCACCCATGTGCCAAAAATTCGGTCCACCTGCACAATCCCCTATAATTAGTCATACTTTGAATCTTGCAGTGATATGAGCATAGATGCCTTTGCCACATTCTTCTGTTTGCGTAATGGATAACCTTTTTTTTCATTCCATAAGCTCTCCCTTATTTATTTGTGAGATTTACCCTTGATATCCTTCTGAACAGTTTGGCAGAACAGCAGCAGAGATTGCTTCAATCAAAGGATGCATGGACTGCGTTGAGATTCTTTCCCCTGTCACATACCCTGTAGCTATATCTGCAGGCACCGATGTAATAATTCGACATGCGAAATATGTGAATTCAAAGAGTAAATTTGCATTTTGTATCCTGTTTGACTTTCAATTGTTCATTTGATTTAGGATTCTCTCCTCAATGCAAATGATGGATGTGCCTTGAAAAAGCGAGGGGCTGCTGCATTTGAGGAAAATGATTATGCTGATGCGTTGGCTCTCTATACCAAGGTATAGTCTTGCAACATATACTTTTCATAATTTCTGATGTGCACTTCACTTTCTGATGGATACCTTTCTGGCCTAAAGGGCTAAAATGCTTCGAATTATAAAACACTTGCCTAACAAACAGCTCCATGTACAGGGCTACAGGCTGTTTATGCCTTGTATCCAATTGTGAACCAGATGTCTATCCTATTCGGTCAATGCTTACATATGTTTTCTCAAGACAAGTGCTCCTAGTTTGTTTTGCACAGCTAATTCGATTTTTGGTGCGAATGGGGTGTCATTTGATGCCTGCAGGCAATGGAGATTGACCCTGATGATTCAACCTTGTATGCAAAGAGAAGCCTTTGCTGGCTGCATATGAGTGAAGAAGACAAGGCTTTGGATGATGCCTATACCTACAGAACTATGAAGATGGATCTATCAAATTCCTGCTATGAGCAAACAGCAGCTCTGATACTAGTGAAGGTGAGCTGTGGCAGGAAGAGTTACATTGGCATTTTATTTCCCATCTCTGTTGTATTCCCTGGCCATGCACTGATGTGTTTGTCTAGGAGTATGCCCGAGCATGTAGAGCACTCGTATCGGCATTAAAATTGGACTTGAGAAGCGACGATCTGGATTGAAATTGGACTTCAGTAGAGAATTACGTGGTGACGCGGCTGGTGTAGGAACTTGGTAACCTCTTCTCTTCGCTTTAGTTCCTTTCTTCCCAGTGTTTGCTTACTTGGATTGCTCATGGCAAGTGTTGTTATAGTATGTTGCGTCTGGGTAGTGTATATCTCTTATGTGGGTCAGGTTAAACTTGCAGGTACTGTTGCATCTACTGAGATTTTGGGTGGCTAGGCTGTCGTCTTCGGACCTGCATTTTCTTTCATTGGAGCTTGCCCATGTTCCACGAAGGAAGAAACCAGAGCGGCCTGAGATGTAGTAGTAATATCTAACGTAGATAAGTACTCCCTCCGGTCTGAAAAAATTGACGCCGAGGAAAGGTAACAGCAGCCTATTGGTAGGCACACTCACGCGTCGATTAAAGTGGACCGGAGGTAGTAGCTGAAGATGTATATCTATCGCCTAACATAGATAAGTAGCTGGAGACGTACTGCTGGATTATGACTTTTGTCTGGTTTATTGATGCTCCAGACAGTTTTGTTTATAAAGAAGTTAGACGGAAAGGAAAATCGAGACTGGGTCTCTCCTTTCACGAAGCCCCACATTACAGGCTATATGAGCATCTCCAACAATTGCCGTATGGGTATCCTGGTTTCGAATTCATTTCTCCGGCTCGTGATGATACCTGAGGGTCATCAGAGCGCTCTTTTTTCTTCTTGAACCATCTTTGCTGGACCCTCACATGGTGCATATTGAAACTTGGAGGGTTGTTCTGTGGTACCCCAAATGAATAATAGCCATTAATTTTCATCCATCCAATGGTCCAAATAGTTTCATACCACAGACTAAAACTTGAAAGGTATGTTACATACCTCTGGAAATTTTCACACCTCAGTAAAAGAAAATTAAACATGACCGACCCATTAGACGAGCCCATCCCAGTAGACTGCTCCAGCCCACAGCGGGTGGGGATTCCTGGTTCTTCCACGACATTGCTGCGTCGTTCCACCGCCGCGGAGGATCTCCATCTGACGCCGCGGTCGGCGTTCTGGTCATCCTCGCCATGGACCCTGTCGGCCTCCCCGTCCCCATCCCTGACTCACCGTTTGCGCCGCGGCACTTTGCTCGGCATATTGGATGCCTACTGTAGTAGCAACACATCTTGTTCTGATTCTGGTTCTTGCTGAAACTATTCTGTGAGACTACTACTGCATTAGACAGCAACTTCAGCAAGAGGTTCATGGATGCAAGTAATAGCGTCTTAGGTAGACAACCGGGAACGGTTTGTCAACGCCCAATTTTCTCTGCTGCAAGGTCATTGCAGGGTCACACTAGCTTCAAAATTGCAGGGTCACTTTCATGGAGGAAAAGGGTATGCATTGTTCAGTGGCATGCTGAGTTGAATGTTGAAACTACAGACATTGAAGGGATTGCAAGCTTCAGATCAGTCACATCGACCTTTTGTTTTCTTATTACGCTCATTTTGACTAGCCAAAGCCAATGCAGAACCATTCCAAGTATCTTTGCAGCCACGCAAGATATAAGAGAAAAGAATAACATGGCTCCAATGGACAGTAAGGCGATGACTCAGAACGTGTGAGTCCTCAGACAAGTTCGAGATATACATAGCTTCTCCCATCTCCATATTGACCCGTTGCGCTACCACATTGCTCAAGAAGCCCCAAGGACTGGGGTGGGGCTTCTCAAACACAATTACATGGAGGTAATATTTTCTGCTGCTATGGGTGAGCTTGCCAGTAGATCCATGTCTTTCCTCGTGGACAGATACCTGAGGCAGAAGGTAGCGCCAACCGAGGAGGAGCGGCTCCACAGCCTGCAACGACTGCTACTGCGGCTTCACATCATCATCGAGGAGGCAGATGGTCGGCTCATCACAAACCAGGCCATGTTGCACCAGCTCAGCATATTGAAAAAGGAGATGTACAGGGGATATTACACCCTCGACGTATTCAGTTGCCGAACCCATGGAGAAGACAGGACAAAGGATCATCAAGTCAATAATTCCTTTGCGCTCTCTGTGTTCAACCCTGCCAAGCGTGTACGTTTCTGCAGTGGCAACAGTGAAGATGCAGCGCAGGCTGAGCTGCTGGAGCACGTTCTTGGCAGCATAAGAAATACCATTGAAGATGTAAGTGAGTTTGTAATGTTTCTATGCAGATGCCCACGTTTGCACCGTCAACCATACAACATGTATCTGCTGCTGGACAAGTGCATGTTTGGACGCCAGATGGAGATGGAACATATCATGAACTTCCTGTTGCAAGCGGAAAGGGCTCCCAGTGCCGCTGAAAATCCATCCGTCCTGCCGATCATCGGTCCCATGAGAGTTGGAAAGAGCACCCTTATCGAGCATGCTTGCAACGATGAAAGGGTGCGCAACCATTTCTCCCAGATTTTGTGTTTCAGTGGCGATGACCTTAAAGATGCAAGTTTAGAGACCCTAAGAGATGGAGGTAGAATCAAGCATCAAAACTGTGGTATGGGGAATGGAAGGACACTGATCATCATTGAGCTAGTTCTGGATATTGACGAGTCTGTATGGAAAAGGTTGTATTCAGCCGCGAAAAGCTGCATCGTGAGTGGCAGTAAGATCATAGTCGCGAGCCGATCCGACAAGATCGCAAGTTTTGGAACCACACAGCCCATCAGATTACACTTCTTTACAGAAGAAGCATACTGGTACTTCTTCAAGGTGCGTACTTTTGGGAGCACGAGGGTGGAGGACCACCCGAAGCTTGCAGCCATGGCCATGGAGATGGCCAGGCTGATGGATAGGTGCTTCATGGGTGCAGCCATCTTCAGTGGATTACTGAAAGCAAACTTTAGCCCCCGTTTCTGGAGCATGGCCCTTGCAACCCTCAGGAATATCAAGCAGAAGAACATCTTGTTGTATGGCGAACGTTTTTCTGTTAATTGGGAGTTTGAGGAGCCGGTATATCTTAGGAGAGCAAATAAAACTTCTTCTGAATGTTATGTAACTCACGCTGATTACCAAACATGTTCTCCTGAAGCTGAACCTGAAGGTCCAGAGATGATGAGCGTGCAAGACCTTTACTTTGGAAGGGTTAGACCTCGAGGAAATTTCAAGGTCCGTGCATGGACATCTCACCTGCCGCCTCACTACAGTTACATGTTGCACTGTGGGATACAAGCGCTTCCAGAAGAGTAGCAACCTAGTTAATTGTCTAGTTTTTTCATTTGTTCACTCATGTTGCTCAGAATTGAATTGCTTGGAAGAACACAGTTTCTTTCAAGCATTCATCCATGTTGCTGGGAATTGAATTGTGAAAAAGATGTGTGAAGACCTTACAGGGTTTCAGTCTTGCAGATCAATTGTGGAAAAAGATGTTGTTTAGACCTTACAGGGTTTCAGTCTTGCAGATCAACTGGAGAAAATTTCATTCAGATAGGATCAGTATTAGCATCACTACATCAGGCGAGGTCCTGCAGTATATGTTTCAGATCGACCGCATATCTATGAGGCACAGAAATAACATTTCAAGTGAAGAATACAAAGCATGTGTCATGTACGATGTACGCCAGCAATTGTACTTCGATGGTGCGAGATGCTGTAGGGCAGGTTGATATTGATTCAGCCACGATACGATCTTCCGTGACTAACTAATACATGTGCAATATAATCCACCTCGTTGAGTACGATCTCATGTAGTCTATGTCACTATGTGTATCTTAATATCTTTGAACGGATGTCCTACATGGAACATTTTAGGTGCGTTGGATCACCACTTTGTTTAAACCCCATTTTGTTTTCATTGTCCAAAAATAAACTTAACAATATTTAATGGACGCACTAAATTCAAATAAATCCAACACGAGCTAAGTGCAAACTCCAGCAAGTTTGTTGGTTCCAAAACTTTACTGAAGACAAATATTCTACTGTAGTTGTAAAATACAATTGGACAACATTTGTTGTTTCCGCTAGTGTGCATACCCCAAAAATATGTGGAGTAGTAAACTTTCTGTCCTCGGGCCAGTGTCAATCTCTAAACCAAAGCAAGGAATCTCCATCAATACACCAAAAAAAGATCTCAACCTACTCATATCTCCACCCGGACTGTGCGGGCTCTAGCTTGCTATTGAGTTGGTGTGCCGTCTCCACTGGGTGGAGGTGGCAGCTCACCGCCGATCTTCGGGGCAGCGCCCAGCACCCTCTCCATGTCGAACCGGACCTCGATGTTGCGCATGCTGTACCCGACAATCATCAGCCAGAACAGCAGGTTCGCCAGCTGGCTGCCGCTCGTCTCCGTGACCGCTGTCTGCATGCACCACCCCACACAAACAAGTCAGCAACCAAAGCACATATGTTTCTGATACTGCTACTGGTACTGCTATAATCGGTTTACCTTCATCTGCTTGGGGTCTGAGACAGCCAAAAGACGCTTTATGAACGCGTTCATGGCAAATACGACGTCCTCGCCCGCACTGCTCGCAAGTTCCTAACAAATCAGATCACCATTAATTAGCAAAACAACCACCGCCAAGTAGTATTGCATTGATCAAACTGTCTACGATAAGCCAATCAAAAGTGAGGCTCAAAAATTACATATACTCCCGGCATTTTAAGATGGGTATTCAAAGATAACATAAATAGCAATGGATTCCTAGAAGTAGACAGAAATATATATGATATACCTTCAAATTCTGTGGTTCTAGAGTTTTTAGATATTCCAAGATTTCATTGCTCCCTTGAGACGATTTCCTAGCGACTTGACGGCTCAGTTCATCGATTTCCGCTTCGAGCAACTCAATATATTTCACAGCATCGATTTTTTCTGGTCCTGTCGCCTTGTTCCATCGGATCACTTCCCCGCTTACCTTTTTCTGGGTTCCAGGAGCGTAATCTTCTGAACCCTACAAATGCCAGGCATGAATATTAATTACGACAGCTGTGCTGTGAAACCAAACAACTAATTTCACCATGTATTTTTCATGAGATTTACTATTAGTGAGAACCAAAACAGCAACACTCTTTCAGGATGGTCAAGTGCCACAGGTACATTGTTGCCGAGTTAATGAATGTGGTTCTGGAAACGACAACAGTCGAGTAATAAGTGCACATACACCAGTCAATTAACCATATGTTTGCAATGTTAAAAGGTAATAACCAAGCTAGTACAGAAGAACTTGGATGCAGTTTGCTCTGTAAACAGAGATACAGGTTAGGCAACCATATGTAGTGAGGTGCCTAGACAGGTCCATCTCAGCATCTAAGAGTATGTCTAGATTTTCTTAATAACCTCATCTCGCAGAAGCAAATCAAATCATTTAGAGACTGAAATGTAAGCACAACTACTTAATTAATACCCATGTGAGAAGTATGCTAAACACTGGTCAACAAGAACCTTTTCTTCTTTCGGTTCAGGAAGAGCAATCTGCTCCAAACTCTGTTGCAACTCCAGACGGTACTGCGCATTCCTGAACATGTATCCAGTCATCAAAACACTGTACATAAGCTGAGCCAGATTTTCAGCAACCTGTGTTGATGAAAAGATAAAGAAACATGTCACGAGTTCATGGTAGAAATGTACACATGTTCAGTGCAAAAAATAGTATGATATAAAAGAAAAACTAACATCGGGAATTTCACAGTTGACATTCCATTACCGTTGTGACAGTTACAGCAAAAAACTGAGGCGGAAGAGTCCCAACCATATTAGTCACCGTATGGCGCATGGCATCGACAACCTTTGAGGAGAAAGATAGACAGGTGATGGCAGCGTACAAATATGCTTTTTAGCAAAAGCCAGTGATTCCTTGCGAAGACCTGGGTGCAAGGACAAGTAAAAGAAAGGATAAATGAAATAACCTGTGTTGGGGCTCTTTTCACAAAGAGCTCCATAAACTCTGGCTGGACACTTCGTACGTATTCCAGGAGAATATCCCTCCGGTTCTTGGGCTGTAAGGATCAAAATAACACATAAGGATAGCTTTGAAACATGGCTAGATGCTAAAACATAACTGTATCTATATGGTTCGAGAGGAAGGCGTTAGCGACAAGCGTGATTTCTATTCTTTCATAACAGAACATGTTACAAGAGACACGGGGTAGAGAGGGCGGAGTTATTATTCAGTTGGTTCACACAATTCATTTGACAGAATTAACAGAGTCCAATGCAGCTAACGCGAACATCCTTGGTTCTAGTGAGCCCCTACACGGTGACTAGACATACTAGTTAGTAGACAGCAGTATATGGAAGATAAAGAAGTAGAAGTGCCCAGGTCTAATCAAGCGCAGCCATCCAATTCTTTGCTAAATTCTGACAAATAAAAACGCCTGGCGTAAGTTATTTGTCAAAGGGGAGGGCAAACGATTATAGAAGCCTTTTGTATGATTTGGTTCTGCGTAGTGCAGAGACCAGTCAAAACTAGTCTCGGGGGAGAGTTTACAGTAAATCTGCACTGCAGACTTGAGTCACCTTAGAACTACTCCTAGTCTCCCTGAAGTGGTAATCTATAGTTCATTATTAACACTAGGTAGGCTAGTAAACCCCATTAGGCAAAACTTTCTTAGAAGGAAGAATATAAATAATACTACTGTACAAGATGGTCGATCTGGTGCAGCAAACAGGGCGCTGAATGATTCCCACAGAAGAGCAAAACAGAGTGAAAATTATTCTACGATCATGATGATGATGATGCATCCAGGGAGCGTGGCACGTAGCTAGTCTTGCTGAATGATTCCCACAAAAGAGCAAAGCATCGATAATCCCTTCGTTTTCCTCTACCGGATTCGAAATTACACATGGTAAACCGAAGTGGGTTGAAGTGAAGAGGGGGGAAGGGGATAGATCAGTACGGTCGGAAGAGGAGCGAGTTAGGTGGCTTACCAGACCGTTGCCGGCGCCGCCATCCCCGGGAGAGGCAGAGGCGGCGCCGTTGGCGCCGTTAGGGCCGGCCGCGCGCGCGAGGCGGAGGCCGACGAGGCGGGTGCGGGCCGCGGGGAAGGAGACGAGCGGGGGCGCGGAGCAGCGCGGCTGGGGAGGAGGCGCCGGCGAGCGGGAGGACCTGGTAGTGGAGGCAAGCAGGAGGGACGGCGACGGCGACGGCGACATCTCCGGCCCCTCTGTGCAAGTGAAGAGGGCGATGGCCGATGGTGGATAACGCTACACTACTCAAACCATCGGCATCAAGATCCACGCCCAGTTCGACTGGTGGACGGCGTAGATGAGTCCGCGTCATTGTGGGTCTACGCCTATCCCGCTCAGCTTGCAACGTGAACAAGTGGCGTGTTTGCTTGCCCACCATTTTTTCCCACGGCGCCTGCTGGATGAATTTGGGTGTTTACTTGTGCGCGGACTATCACGAACACAAATCTTAGGGCATCTCGAGCAGGAAAATGCTTGCTTGCATTCGGGCGCTTTCCACCCCGATATCTCACATAGCAATCGCTCTGAAATTCGCACCACTATTAGTATGTTGTGCAGGTGTTCACTTTGTATATCGTTCTACAGTTGCTAGCATTGACTTTGTATATCGTTCTATAGATGAGTCTGTGTCATTGTGGGTGGCTAGCTTTAGCTTTACGCCGGCCTATCCCAGAAAAAGTCTATTCTAAACCTTGAATTGGTAGAGGAATCAAACCCTAAACTCGAAATCCCTGTCGTTTGTACCCTAAATTAATCAGTCCCGGTCTAAATCAAACCCTAGACATGTTTGGTGCACCGGGAAAGGAAAGATCCCGACCGGGATTTTAGATGACCCTCACTGACAGTGGGGTTGAGGTGTCATATTCATCTTCCTACCCTAATTTATCTCTTTTATTCGCTGGCAGCCGGGCGGAGACCACCCGCACGGACGCGAGGGCGCCACAAGCCCACAACCGTTGAGTCCGCCTTCACCTCCTGCAGGAATGCAGGGCGCGCGCCGCCGTTTCTCATCTCCCGCCTTGAGCCCAGCTCTGGAACAGACGGCCTCCGTGGGTACCTCACCGTCGTTCTGCAATCGGCCTTCTCCTGGTGCTCGCCATGGCCGCGTGGTTCAGCCGGCCTGGCGGGGATGGGCGAGACGAACTGGGATGCCTAACCTGAAGTTGTCGAGGCTTGGGAAGCAAACTCAACGTACTTGTAGCAACGTAGAAACGGTGCCGACGAGATGGGTTTTAGCGCCTATCAAAAAATCTCCGTTGCTATGACAGTGATTGCATATGACATCCCCGGATTACACCGATGCATATAGCTGCATGGTTGTTGCTCATGATCTTCACTTCTTTTTATGCTCAATCCCTATTCATGTATGTGTGAGATGAACCATTCAGAAAACATTTGTTTTATTTTTTAATTATTCGGAAACTATTATTTGTAATTTGCTTGAGACATTATTGTACTAATAATTTGGATGACTAATGTGTGTTCAAAACTATAATATGATTATTTATGTTGGGTTGTTGTATGTATTTTATGTTTGTGTTTTATCATTTTGCATATGAAATCTGTGAAAACCCTGGTTTACAGGTTCCGATGTTGCTGGCGCAGGTTTATTTTAGGGGCTCTGTTCTGCGACAACAAATTTTCGACCTATAAACACGTGTCAGTGACCCAAATTTACAGTAACTGTTAGAGATGCTTTTATAGTTACATAAGAGCAGTCTGCATCACGCGCACTACTGATCACGCGCGTACATTTGCATCATTGGTTTGACACATTGTCTTTGCTGAAGCAAATTCAGCTGCATAACTCCATTGGGTGAGATGCACTCTTCACTGGCCAGAAATATCTTCAGACACACTCCCTCCCGTCCCTTCTCTGACACTGCATGATTCATAGTGTTCCTTTGCACAGCCTCGAAAAAATACTAGTAGTGAGCCAAGGACTTCGTGACTCTTTACGTAGCGCGCAACGCCATATAGAGTACTAGTATATCGAAAATGGCGAACGGAATCCGGCAACGCGCGAGGATGAAAACCACACAATCAGGCAGCACCAGGTGGCTGATAACAAGCGTATTTTCAGCAGGCATATGATGTGTATAAACTCGTATTCCTTAATCACCGACCCGGACATCACTTAATTCGCATTAACTTCTCTACCCCTTCCTCCTTTCTTCCCCACCTTTTCCTCGGACTGAGATCCAGTGCCCCGCCACAGGCAAGGCACGGATGAGCAGTGCCGTGCCCTGTCTCCTTTTCTGAACGTCGGATAGAGAATCGACGACTGGATGAATATGAACAGGGGTTGCTAGGGTACGACACTGTTCATCTGTGCCTTGCCTGTGGCAGGGCACTGGATCTCAGTCCCTTTTCCTCCTCGATCGCCATCCTCTTGCACCGCCGCATCCCCTCTTCCCCCTCGCCTCCCGCATGCCCCTCGAGCTCACCGGCCCTGCGCGACCTCGTTCCCATCACCCCAACCCCGCCCCCATCACCCGCTCCTGCCCCGAGCCCTCGAGCTCCAGCGGCTGCTCCAACTCCGTTAGCCTGGGTGACGGCGGAGGCCATGCTACGCCTGAACGCGCGGCCGGAGCTCTCCCGTCTGACTCCTCAACCAGAACAGGCTGGGTCAGGGGCGGCGGGGGAGTCCACGGATTTTGGCTGGAGGGTCTCGTCTTTTCCATCGCCGACCGGGAGGAGGTGACGGAGGTCGGGAAGATCGAGGCAAGGTGGGGCGGAGATGGCCTAGGAGCGGAGGAACCCTGCCGTGCCGACGTCATCTGCTGATCCGCGACAGTGCTTCATGGCGCCCATTATGTCCATGTTTTTGTCATGTCCGAACTCGATCTTATTTTTATGTTCTTCTTTTTTATTTCGTTATGTTCATATTCATGGAGTTTTTCCGGATTTGCTTCTCATTCATGGATATCTCTATGAAAATGTGTTAAATCTGATTGGTGTAAATTGAAAAATCTTGTTGATATTGTCACGAATCTGGAGTGAATTTGCTCCAGGGTTTGTTTCTTGGGTGAACATGAGCTTCTCTGTATCAATCATGATGACTCATGATGACTCGTTTGTTGTATAGATGTTTCTGTTTTCGGCGATTAAATTATTCTTAAGATTTTGCAACAATCTGTGGAAAATGCACAAATATGATTTGTAAACAGAGGTCTCAAATAGCAATGCACAAATCTGATTCCTTGGTATATTCCTTCTGAGAAGTTCCTGTCACACTAAATTGTCTCAGTTTGACCTTTCAAAGTTATAATTAGTATGTTAGAAGTTTTCTTAACATTGTACTACTCTGACAAATTTTTTGTTTTCTAGCACTAACTACTCTGAAATTTGCCTTACCACTTGCCGTATTTCATCTCGTATTCAATTGGTACAGAAAACTTCAATCAGATGTATTAATTAGCTGCTATATTAAGTGTGAATCTAAGAGCACACATTGATGGTCCTGATTTAGACCTCGCGCGTAGCGGGTTCCAAACGTCCGGATCGACTAGTATATGTCTTTTATTCCTTCACCGTATCAAACACACGGGCGAGTCAGTCCGCAGGCCCAACCGTCCGATGTACACTGCCAAGCTAAAAGAAAAAAACAAGGAAAAGAAGTGTAAGACCAAATTCAGATTGCGGCGTCGTCCCATGTGGCGGCCCAGTTGGTGGCGCTCCCGACCCGCGGCATGGAGTTGATCTTGGTGAAGGCGTCGACCCTGAAGTTGGCGCCGCACATTACGCCCTCGCTGTCGACGCGGGGCATGGCCTTGATCCGGTTCATGGGGTGCTCGAAGCTCTTGAGCCCGCCCTCGCTGTGGAACATGCACCCGGCCGGGAACGGCGCGTGCGACTTCCCGCAGCCGGCCTTGACGGCGGCGCGGTCGTCGCAGATGACCACGGAGCCGTCGGCGGCCACGCCCCAGTGGAGCGGCACGCCGCCGTCGGTGCTCCGCGCGGCGAAGACGGCGCCGGACCTGCGGCTGTCGAAGACGACGAAGGCGAAGGAGCCGGAGAGGTCCTTGACGACCTGGTCGGCCGGGTAGGGGCCCCGGTCGCGGAGGGTGCGGTAGGCCTCGATGACCAGGAGCGCCTCGTTCGTGGAGCGGCCCGTCAGGCCGTACTGCCGCATCAGGCTGCTCAGGTTGTTCAGGGTGCCCATGAAGACGCAGTAGATGTCGTCCAGCCCGCAGAACATCCTGCTACGACAGTAAAAAGAATCAGACCTTCGAACTTTGATCACCGGCAGTCCAATCCGTAAGTGGCTTTCTGAGCTTACCTCTGGTAGCCGGAGAGGGAGCGTGGCTGCGCGGCGACGCAGGCGAGGGCGGCGCCGCCGCCGAAGGATGTGGAGAATGCGTCTTCGGGGTGTGCTGCGTGGAAGTCGCGCAGGATCTGGTCGGGGTTCTTGGGCTTGGCGGCGCCGCTCCGGGGGCTGTTGAGCTCCTGGGGCGCGTGCGCCACTTGCTTCTGGAAGATGGCCAACATCCTCGAATCGAATGCACAAAGCTTTCTCTTCTTCCTTGCACCGGACGGATGCAGAGCTAGCTAGCAGGAAGCTTTCCTCGAGCTGCTGTGGCGAACTGACGAGAGCTAGAAGACCATTGGGAGATTGGAATGGAGGTTTGGAGATGGAGATGGGGGACGCTTTTATAGTGGGGTGGGGTGGGGGGGGCGAGCTCGCCGGTTTTCACCCGTCGATTTCGAGTTAGTGGTGGTGCTGCTGATGACGATGCTTCGACCCTTCGAGGGAGAGATGGCTTGGATATGGATAACCATAGCTAGACGACGGGGATAAGATCATCACGTAGGTAGTTCATTTTACCCAGACCTGCAGCTAACCGTGATGTGACAGACTGCTTAATTTCCCCAATCCGGTGGGTGGAGCCGTGGAGGTGGGGTTGCAAGTTGTGCTGGTAGTGCTTTCCTGAGATACGGTTTGCTAATATTGGACAAGCCACACTCAGGTTTATCTTCTTTCTTGAAAGAAAACTGCTTTCCCGGGATCTGATTTCCCAGCCCTGGATCGTCAGCCGTCGGATCAGTCATTTTGGACGGTCAGATCTGCTTTTATTGAATGTAGGAAAAAAACACCTCCCGACAGCAAAAAAAAATAACCCGCTTTTCCTACATTGTAGCAAAAAACGGTTCAGTCACGAAATCAAATAAAAAAGGCTGAGCTCGCCGGAGACCTCGCCGGAGAGCTCGTAGCAAAAAAAAATGCTATTGTAGCAGAAAAATGCTAATGTAGCAAACCCAATATCATCGGAAAAATTGACGTAGACCTCGCCGGAGACCTCGTAGCAAAATTTCTATACTAAAGTAGCAAAACAACAAAACAATTATAGCAAAAAATAATTGCACACATCATATTTTAGAAGTCAACCTCACTGGAGACATTGATAGAGAACTTGCCGGTGCAAAAATAATTTACTATTGAAGCAAAATCACGCAATGTTTATAGCACAAATTATATAGTATTATAGCAAAAATGATCTCATCAGAGACATCGCCGAGAACTCGCCGGAGACATCGTAGCAAATTTTCAGTACCAAATTAGCAAAACAACAGAACAATTGTAGCCAAAAAATTAGCAAATCACCGCTAGCCAAAACAAAAAAAATCCCAAAGAAACAATCCCATTGGTAGCAAACACACATCATTGTCGAAAGCAGCTTCGATCACCGTTTGTAGCATCAGCGACCAACGACGGAAGCAAGCTCCAGTGAAAATTGTCGGGGGCGGTGGCCTAAGGTCGGGTCGCCGAAGTTGCAACTACGACCGGCTACACCGAGGGATGCCTCCGCTCCATGGCCCTGCTAGTTCCCAGCAAGGTCTAGCACCAGCAACCTCCACTCCCAAACGCCCTGCTCCGACCACTCCCTGCCATGGCCTCCAACGACGGCATGGTTGCGCGGGGGCAGCGCCGCCGAGCTCCGTCTGGACAAGACTCTGCACCAGGCGGCACATGGCTATAGCGGCGGCGCGCGGGGAAAGTGGCCAGCGGGCCATGGGAAACAAGGCTGGAAGCCATGGCGTTGGCAGCGGCACGCCATCACCATCGGAGGAGGCCATCGCAGATCTCGACGCACCGGTGGGAGAGGAGCGTGGCGGAGCTTGCGCGGGGTAGAAGACGGCACGGCGGAGCCATCTAGTGGCGTGTAGCAGGGGGAGCGGCCAGCTAAGCTGCGTGGAGTCGGCGGCGCGCGCTAAAGAATGCGAGCGGCGGAGCAGTTCTGGTGCGGGAGGATAAGGAAGAAGGTAAGGTGTTGTTTTGGTGGGCCTCCACAGGGACGCGTGGCGCGCCAGGGAGCCGGGGGCTGGAAAGCAAGTTGTAAAAACGTCATCTCCATTAGATGATGCATACAACATTTTTATTATAATCTAAAAAACATTTTTATCATCCCATAATAACTTGCTTAACTTTATCTACAAAAGTAAGCATATATAGATAAATCTAAATTATATAAATAATCTGTATCTAGAAAAAATTAACCATATCAATTTATGAGGGGGAGAGTGTATTATTCAACAACGGATGTTAAAATGAATACATCTATCAACCACAAACCACTTTTCTGGCAACTATGGGGTGACAAGGCTCTGCGGCCTAACGTCACTTCGACATAAACAATCTAATTCTGTAGGCCTCACCAAGCCATTCAATGGCGGTGGAGGTTGTTTTCTTCCGCCCGCGTGACCGAGGTGTTGTTGGCCATGCTTCAAGCTGTGCATTTTGCCCCCACCTTCAGGCTTCGTGATGGTTGCATCGCTGAGACGACGATGGTGACTTCTTGACCGTGGTGGCGCGTGCTGTTAGGTGGCTAGTTCGATGGTGGTGAGGCTTCGTTCTTGCAGGGCTCCTATGTAGCAGACCTTCAGAGGGTAGTGGACATGGTTTTTGGGAGAAATCCTTGACGGCTTGTCCGACACCGAGTGTCACCTATAGGTGACATCTTTCCTTCGTGGAGGACATTGTGGCTACCCCTGATCCGTTTCCTTCGGTGTGTCGGGGAAAACCCTAGGACCAGTCTCTGGTATAGGAAGCAGCGACGTCGACGTCGCATCCCTTCTTGAAGGTTTTGCTTGGTATTTGACGCTTCAATGCTAGGAGCGAGGTGGAACTTCTTCGGAGAGCGCAACAGTTGTGGGTCACTGTCGCTTGGTCGATCCATCTTAGTCTTCATTTTGTTTCTTCTTTTCTTTGCTTTTGGGCATGTCTTTATTGTTGTCCCCAACGTTTCAATTCTATCGTTGATTGTATGGTATGTTGCTATATTAATATACAGTAGTAGGGTGAAATGCTGTTTCGAGGAAATGGGCCCTATCAATCAACACAGATGTCAAAACGCAATTAAACCTGAATCGGTGCTATTTGTACCTCACTGCCTTAGATTTGACAGTATTCGTTGCGGCAACGTGGTCATGTGTCCGGCTCGACAACGAGTCAGCTTTTGGCTTATTTTATCTTGACGACGTTAGAGTAGTACGACGACAGCAAGTTAATTACGTGTACAGGTAAACAGTAAGACTTGGAGAATGAGGCACGGTCGCTCAATCAAAGGTGGTGCCAGTGGATTGGATCACCAGACGGTGACTCAGCATGTCGGTGAAGAGACAGTGGGACTCTCTAACGGGAGCAGGGGCAACTATTAACTGGATTTTATACGTCACGTTTTCTAAAGAAAAAAGAACTTAAACAGACACGCGTAGACTTCAACGGAGCAACGCAAAACGGACGCCGAAATTGATCGCATTTGCTCGTTTGCATCGGCTCAAATGGTCGAATTCGACCGCGTGTCCGTTTGCGCCAGGAGCTGCCCCCACCCGCAAGACATTTTTTTTTTTTTGATTTTGCATTCAAGAGAAACATAATTTACATAGTGAATAAAGAAAAAAAAAACTAAAACTAAAAGGCGCATGTAGCGCCTGCTACCGTAGCCTACTCCCCGTCCTCGTCGTCGAGCGCAGGCAAATCCAGTATTGCCCAAGGCCACTTAGTAGCCGGCGGAACGTACGTCGGTGCTGCCAGTGGTAGAGGTGGAGGTGGAGCAGCCCAAAAATTGAACGACGAAGGTGGAGGCAGCGGGTGCGGAGCCGAGTTCTGCAGCGCTCATTGGAGGGTCTCATCCTCCGTGAGGCCTGTCGGCATGATGTCGATGGTGCCATTTCGACGGGGAGTGGCACCCTGTTCGACCGCTCCTTCTTCTTCAAGCCACTGCTGGACGCTTTAGAGTCGTGCTTCTTCCCCATGGTAATGCGGCGAGCGGTCACCTAGCGCGATCGCGCAACGTCCGCAAGACGCATTTAAGGCGCAAATTTGGGCCGTGTTTGTGTCTCGGCGAACAGTCCGGTCACTATTCGTCGGGCCGCTGTGCTGGGTGCAGGCGCATATTTTGGCCGCACGGTTCGGAACGGTCGCTCCGCGAGCACGCATACATAGATGTTCCGTCGGTTTACCAAAGAGTGTACTTCTGGTTTCAATGAAGAGTCAAATTATTTTAAACTTTGACTGAATTTATGTAAATATATAGTAATATTTATGAAACCCAATAGCTATTGTACTATGAAAGAATATTTCATCATAAATCTAATCTAATGACACTAGTTTGATGACATAATTGTTTAAATAAGTTTGACTCTTCAAAAAAGTTGGTTGTATACTCTTTCGTGGACCGAGGAAGTGTGTGATTGATCGGTCGGGTTCAAAGCACCCCGACCGTATGTTGGTTTCTTTAGTTCTAATTCGGGCATTTGGCACTTGTTCAAATTTCAGCCTGTCAAACTACATAGGAATCGAGCAACATTAGGTTTGTGAGACAACCTAAAAAAGATTTTTTTTTTGAAGTTTAAACAAGGACTTCCGTTAAAATGGCCCAGCTAAATCTCTGGCCAGAACAGTAGCGATACAACTGGGTGCATGATCATCCCAGTAAGAGTCCAGGGACTCAGAAATTGCTCCCAGCTTTGCAAGCTCATGGGCAGCGTTGCTACAAGAACGACGACAGAAAGAGAAGTCAAAAGACTCAAAGTTCAGGTTGCACAGGCTTCTAGCCTCCTTGATCACCACTCCGACGCTTGACATGTCATAAGTCTTGCTCTTGAGGGCTTGCACCAGGTTGGAGGCGTCCGACTCGAAGATGATTCGATTGGCGCCAATCTTGTTCGCACCCCTGATTGCAGCAATGCACGCTACAGCCTCGGACTGCAAAGCACTTCCCAGGTGGTTGGACTTTTCCGCACCGGCAGCAATGAATTTGCCGTCATGGTCACGGATGATAAAGCCCTACCCACCAGCTCCGACATTGGCACGGAAAGAGCCGTCGGAGTTGATCTTCACATGATTATCTAGAGGTTTTTCCCACTTGTGGACGTCAGGAGGTTTTGGCGGCTTCTCCTTCCTCTTGAGAGAGAGGAACTCGACCAGCAGCTTCTCAACTTTGGAACAAACCACCCAAAAAATATTATTGGCACGAGCGCGGATGTGGTGCCAGGTCACTAGAGAGGAGAGAGAGAATAACACGGAAAATTTAGGACAACAATATATAACCCCCTCCACAACCTCGTCAAAGCTGACTAGCATCCCTTTTCACCAGCTACTACGCATTTTCCGAACGCGAGAACCCACGATGAAGAAATAAGGAGATTTTTCTACATCAACACAATTATCTACAACTGTTGTTCCCTAAAATAATACAAGATGTTTTTGCAAGCTAAATTAGCTTGCCAAAATAGTGTGGGCCATCCTTTTCTGTAACTTAATCTCAAATCATGTATGTTTAACAAAAGTGTTGTGGCAAAAAGTATTACTCAAAAATTACAATGAAATATTGGGAGCGTCATTTCTCCTCTCATTTTCTCTCTATTCCAAACTTGCTTTGAGAGTCCAACTGTTCTCTAAAACCCCGAATTCTCCTCCGGCACATTGCTAGATGTACTGGGGATGAGGGAGGCAGTTTGACCTCCTTTGCTCATAGTAGTAGTAGGTCTAGGTTGTTGCGTGGGTTATGTTTGGTTATATTTGATAATGCAAGGGGGTGTTTTTGAACCGTTTTTAGAATTCAGGGTTGAAAGTTGAACCAAAGTAAAGTTTAGGGTTATAAGGTGAACTTTGAGACAACTTTAGAGGGGTAAATTGGACTTCTCTCTTTTCAATTCCATAGTACTCTGTAGTAGGAAACTTGGCATTCCTGAAATTGCTTGTAAGCATCTACTAGATCCTACAGAGAATCACACAGAACATACACACGAATTGGGGAATTGAGTTGTTGTGGCTGTATTCCACCCATCCTCCTTCACAGCCAATTCATACACGGCATCAGCCGGTCCATTCTTCTTAACTTACAAGCCAAGTTTCAGTGGAGCAACTATCCTCGCCTAAATAGCACTCTGTCGTCTCTCTCTCGGTTACATATCTTACTGGACCCAATTGCCATCTTTGAGCCACCTTGGGGCCCAATGCTGCCTCCTGGGCCGGCGCGTCTCGGCTTGGTTACTTGGTGAAGCTTCACTTGTCGACGCACCGCTGCCAGTAGGAGCCAGGTCGTGGACAATCCCCCTTCCTTGAAAGCCTGCTTGCCCCCAAGCAGGTGCGAAAGGGAACTGCTGTCGAAGCGACTCCAAATCTTCCCAGGTTGCTTGATCTTCGGGAACGCCACTCCACTGGATCAGTACTTGCGCCACAGTACGATGACCATCCTGGCGAACACGGTTGCGTGATGGCGTGTATTTCACACGTTCGTTGGGCAACCCCAAGAGGAAGGTATGATGCGCACAGCAGCAAGTTTTCCCTCAGAAAGAAACCAAGGTTTATCGAACCAGGAGGAGCCAAGAAGCACGTTGAAGGTTGATGGCGGCGAGATGTAGTGCGGCGCAACACCAGGGATTCCGGCGCCAACGTGGAACCTGCACAACACAACCAAAGTACTTTGCCCCAACGAAACAGTGAGGTTGTCAATCTCACCGGCTTGCTGTAACAAAGAGTTAACCGTATTGTGTGGAAGATGATTGTTTGCAGAAAACAGTAGAACAAGTATTGCAGTAGATTGTATTTCAGTAAAGAGAATTGGACCGGGGTCCACAGTTCACTAGAGGTGTCTCTCCCATAAGACGAACAGCATGTTGGGTGAACAAATTACAGTTGGGCAATTGACAAATAAAGAGAGCATGACCATGCACATACATATCATGATGAGTATAGTGAGATTTAATTGGGCATTACGACAAAGTACATAGACCGTCATCCAACTGCATCTATGCCTAAAAAGTCCACCTTCAGGTTATCATCCGAACCCTCCGGTATTAAGTTGCTAACAACGAGACAATTGCATTAAGTATGGTGCATAATGTAACTAGTGACTACATCCTTGAACATAGCACTAATGTTTTATCCCTAGTGGCAACAGCACAACACAACCTTAGAACTTTCATCACTTTGTCCCGGTGTCAATGCAGGCATGAACCCACTATCGAGCATAAGTACTCCCTCTTGGAGTTACAAGCATCTACTTGGCCAGAGCATCTACTAGTAACGGAAAGCATGCAAGATCATAAACAACACATAGCATAACTTTGATAATCAACATAACAAGTATTCTCTATTCATCGGATCCCAACAAACGCAACATATAGAATTACAGATAGATGATCTTGATCATGTTAGGCAGCTCACAAGATCCGACAATGAAAGCACAATGGGGAGAAGACAACCATCTAGCTACTGCTATGGACCCATAGTCCAGGGGTAGACTACTCACACATCACACCGGTGGCGACCATGGCGGCGTAGAGTCCTCCGGGAGATGATTCCCCTCTCCGGCAGGGTGCCAGAGGCGATCTCTGGATCCCCCGAGATGGGATCGGCGGCGGCGGCGTCTCCGGGAAGGTTTTCCGTATCGTGGCTCTCGCACCGGGGGTTTCGTCACGGAGACTTTTTATAGGCGGAAGGGCAGGTCAAGAGGCGGCACGGGGGCCCCACACTACAGGCCGGCGCGGCCAAGGGGGCCGCGCCGCCCTATAGTGTGGCCCCTCCGTGGCCCCTCTTCGTCTCTCCTTCGGACTTCGGAAGCTTCGTGAGAAAATAGGCCCTGGGCTTTGATTTCGTCCAATTCCGAGAATATTTCCTTACTAGGATTTCTGAAACCAAAAACAGCAGAAAACAAAGAATCGGCACTTCGGCATCTTGTTAATAGGTTAGTTCCAGAAAATGCACGAATATGACATAAAGTGTGCATAAAACATGTAGATAACATCAATAATGTGGCATGGAACATAAGAAATTATCGATACGTCGGAGACGTATCAGCATCCCCAAGCTTAGTTCTGCTCGTCCCGAGCAGGTAAAACGATAACACAGATAATGTCTGGAGTGACATGCCATCATAATCTTGATCATACTATTTGTAAAGCATATGTAGTGAATGCAGCGATCAAAACAATGTATATGACATGAGTAAACAAGTGAATCATAAAGCAAAGACTTTTCATGAATAGCACTTCAAGACAAGCATCAATAAGTCTTGCATAAGAGTTAACTCATAAAGCAATAATTCAAAGTAAAGGCATTGAAGCAACACAAAAGAAGATTAAGTTTCAGCGGTTGCTTTTAACTTGTAACATGTATATCTCATGGATATTGTCAACATAGAGTAATATAATAAGTGCAATAAGCAAGTATGTAGGAATCAATGCACAGTTCACACAAGTGTTTGCTTCTTGAGGTGGAGAGAAATAGGTGAACTGACTCAACATTGAAAGTAAAAGAATGGTCCTCCATAGAGGAAAAGCATCGATTGCTATATTTGTGCTAGAGCTTTGATTTTGAAAACATGAAACAATTTTGTCAACGGTAGTAATAAAGCATATGCATCATGTAAATTATATCTTATAAGTTGCAAGCCTCATGCATAGCGTACTAATAGTGCCCGCACCTTGTCCTAATTAGCTTGGACTACCGGGTCATCACAATGCATTGTTTTTACCAAGTGTCACAAAGGGGTACCTCTATGCCGCCTGTACAAAGGTCTAAGGAGAAAGCTCGCATTGGATTTCTCGCTATTGATTATTCTTCAACTTAGACATCCATACCGGGACAACATAGACAACAGATAATGGACTCCTCTTTTATGCATAAGCATATACCAACAATTAATAATTTTCTCATTTGAGATTTGAGGATTGTTGTCCAAAACTGAAACTTCCACCATGGAGCATGGCTTTAGTTAGCGGCCCGATGTTCTTCTCTAACATATGCATGCTTAACCATATGGTGGTAGATCTCTCTTACTTCAGACAAGATGAACATGCATAGCAACTCACATGAAATTCAACAACGAAAAGTTGATGGCGTCCCCAGTGAAACATGGTTATCGCACAACAAGCAACTTAATAAGAGATAAAGTGCATAATTACATATTCAATACCACAATAGTTTTTAAGCTATTTGTCCCATGAGCTATATATTGCAAAGGTGAATGATGGAATTTTAAAGGTAGCACTCAAGCAATTTACTTTGGAATGGCGGAAAATACCATGTAGTATAGGTAGGTATGGTGGACACAAATGGCATAGTGGTTGGCTCAAGTATTTTGGATGCATGAGAAGTATTCCCTCTCGATACAAGGTTTAGGCTAGCAAGGCTTATTTGAAACAAACACAAGGATGAACCGGTGCAGCAAAACTCACATAAAAGACATATTGAAAACATTATAAGACTCTACACCATCTTCCTTGTTGTTCAAACTCAAAACTAGAAATTATCTAGACCTTAGAGAAACCAAATATGCAAACCAAATTTTAGCATGCTCTATGTATTTCTTCATTAATGGGTGCAAAGCATATGATGCAAGAGCTTAATCATGAGCACAACAATTGCCAAGTATCACATTACCCAAGACATTTATAGCAATTACTACATGTATCATTTTCCAATTCCAACCATATAACAATTTAACGAAGGAGAAACTTCGCCATGAATACTATGAGTAGAAACCAAGGACATACTTGTCCATATGCTACAGCGGAGCGTATCTCTCTCCCATAAAGTGAATGCTAGGATCCATTTTATTCAAACAAAACAAAAAACAAAAACAAACCGACGCTCCAAGAAAAAGCACATAAGATGTGATGGAATAAAAATATAGTTTCAGGGGAGGAACCTGATAATGTTGTCGATGAAGAAGGGGATGCCTTGGGCATCCCCAAGCTTAGACGCTTGAGTCTTCTTGATATATGCAGGGGTGAACCACCGGGTGCATCCCCAAGCTTAGAGCTTTCACTCTCCTTGATCATGTTGCATCATACTCCTCTCTTGATCCTTGAAAACTTCCTCCACACCAAACTCGAAACAACTCATTAGAGGGTTAGTGCACAATATAAATTGACATATTCAGAGGTGACACAATCATTCTTAACACTTCTGGACATTGCATAATGCTACTGGACATTAGTGGATCAAAGAAATTCATCCAACATAGCGAAAGAGGCAATGCGAAATAAAAGGCAGAATCTGTCAAAACAGAACAGTTCGTATTGACGAATTTTAAAATGGCACCAGACTTGCTCAAATGAAAATTCTCAAATTGAATGAAAGTTGCGTACATATCTGAGGATCATGCACGTAAATTGGCTTAATTTTCTGAGCTACCTACAGGGAGGTGGACCCAGATTCGTGACAGCAAAGAAATCTGGAACTGTGCAGTAATCCAAATCTAGTACTTACTTTTCTATCAAAGACTTTACTTGGCACAACAAAACACAAAACTAAGATAAGGAGAGGTTGCTACAGTAGTAAACAACTTCCAAGACACAAAATAAAAACAAAGTACTGTAGTAAAATAACACATGGGTTATCTCCCAAAAAGTTCTTTCTTTATAGCCATTAAGATGGGCTCAGCAGTTTTGATGATGCACTCGCAAGAAATAGTATTTGAAGCAAAAGAGAGCTTCAAGAGGCAAATTCAAAACACATTTAAGTCTAACATGCTTCCTATGAAGAGGAATCTTGTAAATAAACAAGTTCAAGAAGCATAATGTAACAAGCGTAGAAAGATAAAACAAGTGTAGCTTCAAAAATTTCAGCACATAGAGAGGTGTTTTAGTAACATGAAAATTTCTACAACCATATTTTCCTCTCTCATAATAACTTTCAGTAGCATCATGAGCAAACTCAACAATATAACTATCACATAAAGCATTCTTATCATGAGTCTCATGCATAAAATTATTACTCTCCACATAAGCATAATCAATTTTATTAGTAGTTGTAGTGGGAGCAAATTCAACAAAGTAGCTATCATCATATATAGGAGGCATATTGTAATCATAAAAGAAAATTTTCTCCTCAATGCTTGGGGGACTAAAAAGATCATTCTCATCAAAGCCAGCTTCCCCAAGCTTAGAATTTTCCATAGCATTAGCAACAATGGTGTTCAAAGCATTCATAGTAATAACATTCCCATTAGCATGCATATAAAGTTCCATGGGTTTTTTAATTCTCTCTTCAAACACATCATGTCCTAATTCAAGATAAAGTTCATAAAGATCTCTCATATTTTTGTTGTTTTCCATTATGCTTAACTAGTGAAATAAAAACATGCATGATATTAAGTAAAGTAAAACAAGTAACTAATTTTTTTGTGTTTTTGATATAGCAAACAAGATAGCAAATAAAGTAAAACTAGCAACTAATTTTTTTGTGTTTTGATTTAGTGCAGCAAACAAAGTAGTAAATAAAACTAAGCAAGACAAAAACAAAGTAAAGAGATTGAGAAGTGGAGACTCCCCTTGCAGCGTGTCTTGATCTCCCCGGCAACGGCGCCAGAAATTTAGCTTGATGGTGTGTATTTCACACGTTCGTTGGGCAACCCCAAGAGGAAGGTATGATGCGCACAGCAGCAAGTTTTCCCTCAGAAAGAAACCAAGGTTTATCGAACCAGGAGGAGCCAAGAAGCACGTTGAAGGTTGATGGCGGCGAGATGTAGTGCGGCGCAACACCAGGGATTCCGGCGCCAACGTGGAACCTGCACAACACAACCAAAGTACTTTGCCCCAACGAAACAGTGAGGTTGTCAATCTCACCGGCTTGCTGTAACAAAGAGTTAACCGTATTGTGTGGAAGATGATTGTTTGCAGAAAACAGTAGAACAAGTATTGCAGTAGATTGTATTTCAGTAAAGAGAATTGGACCGGGGTCCACAGTTCACTAGAGGTGTCTCTCCCATAAGACGAACAGCATGTTGGGTGAACAAATTACAGTTGGGCAATTGACAAATAAAGAGAGCATGACCATGCACATACATATCATGATGAGTATAGTGAGATTTAATTGGGCATTACGACAAAGTACATAGACCGTCATCCAACTGCATCTATGCCTAAAAATTCCACCTTCAGGTTATCATCCGAACCCCCTCCAGTATTAAGTTGCTAACAACAGACAATTGCATTAAGTATGGTGCATAATGTAACTAGTGACTACATCCTTGAACATAGCACTAATGTTTTATCCCTAGTGGCAACAGCACAACACAACCTTAGAACTTTCTCATCCTTTGTCCTGGTGTCAATGCAGGCATGAACCCACTATCGAGCATAAGTACTCCCTCTTGGAGTTACAAGCATCTACTTGGCCAGAGCATCTACTAGTAACGGAAAGCATGCAAGATCATAAACAACACATAGCATAACTTTGATAATCAACATAACAAGTATTCTCTATTCATCGGATCCCAACAAACGCAACATATAGAATTACAGATAGATGATCTTGATCATGTTAGGCAGCTCACAAGATCCGACAATGATAGCACAATGGGGAGAAGACAACCATCTAGCTACTGCTATGGACCCATAGTCCAGGGGTAGACTACTCACACATCACACCGGAGGCGACCATGGCGGCGTAGAGTCCTCCGGGAGATGATTCCCCTCTCCGGCAGGGTGCCGGAGGCGATCTCCTGGATCCCCCGAGATGGGATCGGCGGCGGCGGCGTCTCTGGAAGGTTTTCCGTATCGTGGGTCTCGGTACTGGGGGTTTCGTCACGGAGACTTTTTATAGGCGGAAGGGCAGGTCAAGAGGCGGCACGGGGGCCCCACACTACAGGCCGGCGCGGCCAAGGGGGGGGCCGCGCCGCCCTATAGTGTGGCCCCTCCGTGGCCCCTCTTCGTCTCTCCTTCGGACTTCTGGAAGCTTCGTGAGAAAATAGGCCCCTGGGCTTTGATTTCGTCCAATTCCGAGAATATTTCCTTACTAGGATTTCTGAAACCAAAAACAGCAGAAACAAAGAATCGGCACTTCGGCATCTTGTTAATAGGTTAGTTCCAGAAAATGCACGAATATGACATAAAGTGTGCATAAAACATGTAGATAACATCAATAATGTGGCATGGAACATAAGAAATTATCGATACGTCGGAGACGTATCATTGCGCAACACACGAACAGGAATCTGGAATAAGGCATTAGGAGCAGGAAGTTGGGTCGATACCTGTTGCTTGGGGCTAATGCATGGCTTCAGCTGGGAGACGTGGAATACCGGATGTACTCTGCTAGTCTGTGGCAGGTCAAGTTTATAAGCTACTTCCCCAATCCTCTCAACAATCTTGAAGGGACCGAAGAACTTGAATGCAAGTTTGTGGTTTGCTCGCCTGACCACCGATTATTGGATATACGGCTGCAGACAGAGAAACACCTCGTCACCCACTGCAAACGTGCGCTCTCGGCGGTTCTTGTCAGCCTGAGCCTTCATGCGTTGTTGCATGCCTAGCAGGTGCTGGCGGACTGATGCCATGACCAAGGAACGCTCATTCAGCCATTCTTGAATGTCAGCTGAAGCAATATGATCTGATGCTGTAATTCCAAAGTAACGAGGTTGGCGGCCATACAACAGCTCAAATGGTGATTTTCCTAATGAGGAGTGCCAATTTGTATTGTACCAAAACTCGCACAAGGAAATCCACTTTGACCACTGCTGCGGGTGAGCGCTGATGAAGCAACGCAAGTAGCACTTCACTGACAGGTTAACGCGCTTTGTTTGCCCATCAGTCTCAGGGTGGTTCGCTGTACTCATCTTCAGTTGAGTGCCCGTGGCCTGGAACACAGCTTTCCAAAATTGACTTGTGAATACAGGGTCTCAATCAGAAACAAGAGATGCTGGCATGCTATGTAATCGATAAATATTGTCGACGAAGAGCTCAACCACTTTGCTTGCTGTGTATGGGTGCTTGAGAGGGATAAAATGTGCATACTTGGTAAGCTTATCCACCACAACGAGCAGGCAATTGTAATGGTGTGATGTTGGCAAACCATCGATAAAGTCCATCGTCTCTGTCTCCCAAGGTTTAGAAGGAATAGGCAAGGGCTGAAGTAAACCTGCTGGTGGCAAGCGCTCAGGCTTGGCTTGCTGACAGGTGTGGCAACATCAGACAAACTCCTTCACCATTGACTTCATGTCTGGCCAGGTGAATAGTGAAATCAGTCTACGATATGTCAGTGGAAATTGATGACCCACAAGTATAGGGGGTGTATCGTAGTATCTTCGATAAGTAAGAATGTCGATCCCAACGAGGAGCAGAAGGTGTTGACAAGCAGTTTCGATGAAGGATTCACTGTAAATGCTCACAGACAAGTATTCAGGGGGTTTTGATGTAACAGTTGAATAAAGTACGAGTATGTAAAGTGCGAGAGTAATAATTGCAGCGAGTGGCCCAATCCTTTTTAGCACAAAGGACAAGCCGGTTTGTTTACTTATAATGACCAAGCGTTCTCGAGGACACACGGGATTTTAGTCTAGTGCTTTCGCTACATACGGCTAAATAATCTTCATTGTTGTGATAAGTGTTGTGTGGGTGAACCTATGCTAATGTACCGCCCTTCCTAGGACTAATACATACTTGTGATTATACCCCTTGCAAGCATCCGCAACTACAAGAAAGTAATTAAGAATAAATCTAACCACAGCCTTAAACTCTGAGATCCTGCGATCCCTCCTGCATCGATATACCAACGGGGGTTTAGGTTTCTGTCAATCCGGCAACCCCGCAATTAGCAAACGAATACAAGATGCATTCCCCTAGGCCCATAAATGGTGAAGTGTCATGTAGTCGACGTTCACATGACACCACTAGAAGAATAACACCACAACTTAAATATCACACCATTGAATATTACTCAACCATAGTTCACTACTAACATTTAGACTTCACCCATGTCCTCAAGAACTAAACGAACTACTCACGAGACATCATATGGAACATGATCAGAGGTGATATGATGATGAATAACAATCTGAACATAAACTTGGTTCAATGGTTTCACTCAATAGCATCAACAACAAGTAGGAATCGATACCGGGAGAGTTTCCCCTATCAAACAATCAAGATCAAACCCAAATTGCTACGGCGGTGACGGTGTCCAGCGGTGATGACGGCGGTGATGATGGTGGAGATGATGATGATGGTGATGGCGATGATGTCCAGCTCGATGACGGTGACGATGGCGTCGATTTCCCCCTCCCGGAGGGAATTTCCCCGGCGGATTCCTGCCCGCCGGAGAGCTCTTTTCTCTCTCGGTGTTCTCCGCCCCGCGCAGAGGCGGCTGTAACTCTTCGCGAGGTACCCTACGTGGCTTAGGTCTTCGGGACGAAGGGTTTGGCGAAGAAAAGGAGGCGAAAAGGGTCGTGGGCCCCTGCACCACAGGCCGACGCGGCCAGGGCTTGGGCCGCGCCGCCCTAGGGTGTGGGCCCACCCTGGCTGCTCCCCGGCTCCCCTTCGGCTTCCTTCGTCATCTTGAAAAATAGGATTTTTGGTATAATTTCCTTCCAGAGTTGATCTTCCGAAATATTGCGTTCTGACGGTGCTTTTTCCAGCAGAATCCTGGCTCCGGTGTTCGATCCTCCAATAATGATGAAACATGCAAAATAGATGAAATAACATAAGTATTGTGTCCCAATATGAAATATATCAATGAATAACAGCAAATTATGATATAAAATAGTGATGCAAATTGGACGTATCAACCCCCCCAAGCTTAGACTTCGCTTGTCCCCAAGCGAAACGAGCTCGATAGACATGACCACATGTTTATGGAGTGAAGAGTCGATAAATAAAATACGGACAAGAAGCATCATATTCATTCACACAGGGACATTATAGTAGACAACCTCTTATAACTCATATTGAAACAAGTATAGGGTAATCACAAGTAAAGGTGCATGAGAAATCATAATTGGTGATGGCAAACTTCGTTCTTGGTCAGAGAACAATTAACAGATTATATTTATCTCATTGAGCAGCGCTCTCATGTTAAAGTTTATAAGGCACAACTTGCATACTCAATCATAATGGTCTTCTCATGATCATTGATAACTTGCAAAGCTATATTCATTCAGATAAAACTTGTACTAAACAAGGAAGAATAAAAGACATGATGTAGCAAATCACAATATAATGGTTTGATCACAACTACTCAAATGCTTGCTTGAGATGGAGAGAAATAGGTTTACTGACTCAACATAAAGTAAAAGACAGGCCCTTCGCAGAGGGAAGCAGGGATTAAATCATGTGCTAGAGCTTTTTCAGTTTTGCAATCATATAAAGATAATAAAAGTAACATTTTGAGAGGTGTTTGTTGTTGTCAACGATCGGTAGCGGGTACTCTAACCCCTTGCCGGACAACCTCCTAAGAGCGGCTCCCATATTATTTTCATTTTGTGTGGCACTCCTTCCAACCTTTCTTTCACAAACCATGGCTAACCGAATCCTCGGGTGCCTGCCAACAATCTCATACCATGAAGGAGTGCCTTTTTATTTTAGTTTTATTATGATGATGACACTCCCCCCAACCTTTGCTTACACAAGCCATGGCTAACCGAATCCTTCGGGTGCCGTCCATCAATCACATACCATGGAGGAGTGTCTATTTAGTTTGATTAATTTGGGACTGGGAATCCCATTGCCAGCTCTTTTTGCAAAATTATTGGATAAGCGGATGAAGCCACTAGTCCATTGGTGGAAGTTGCCCAACAAGATTGAAAGATAAAACACCACATACTTCCTCATGAGCTATGAAACATTAACACAAATAAGAGATACTAAGTTTTGAATTGTTTAAAGGTAGCACATGAAGTATTTACTTGGAATGGCAGAAAATACCATGTAGTAGGTAGGTATGGTGGACACAAATGGCATAGGTTTGGGTTAAGGTTTGGATGCACGAGAAGTATTCCCTCTCAGTACAGGTCTTTGGCTAGCAAGGTTAATTAGCAAGCATAAGAGCCGAGGGAAACAAACAAATATACATATGGTAGAAACAATCATGCATCTTCCTTATAAGCACAAACAATTTTAACTTCAGAATAATAAGCTATGAGCTAACAAGAAAGACAATGAAACAACTACATGTATTTCTCTTTTCTATTTAAACCTCAAAGTGTTGTTGCTATTGACCAATGCTAAGTTTGCCAAAACCAAATAGATTTATTCAATGCTCCCAAAGTGATACCAATACTAACAACAAGATGAATCATAGAGATTGCAAACTAAAATAAGATGTGCAATATGTAAATGATAAGACTTCTCATTAATATTCCATAACGATAACTCACACCAAGGGATACATAGATAACCAACTAAAGGAGAGATACTTCCAAACGCAGCCCATCTTATACGATAACTTCCCTACTCATGATATGACACTACTTGACAATAAAAGTAAAAGGTAGTGATAATGTGATACCGCGGCACTCCCCAAGCTTGGAACAAACCAAGGGGATGCCAATACCGATGATGAATTACTCCTTTGGCGATGGTGGTGATGAATTCCTGACAAGCTTCTCAATAAGCTCCTGAAGCTCGTCAATCCTGTGTATGAGATTGCGAATCATCTCTGAGTTGTGCTCGACGCGGTTAAAGAGTCTATCTGATGGCGAGTCCCAGCTCCTGGAGTTATTTCCCCACTCTTCAGCCTCAGGCTCCTTCTCTCCTGCAGTGTTAGAGCGATCTATATCCCACTGGCTAGGCAATGCCGCCTTGGGAGTCCCTTCAATTTGATTATTGAAAATTAGATTGTGGAAGGGGTGATGAGTGCCTGATGGAGATGTTTTCGGAGCTAGGTAGTGACGTGGGACTGCTCCTCCAGTGCGAATTCTTGCTCTCTTGTTTGCACTAAAAGGGTTGTCCACCACCTTGATGCTTGCGATGGTAGCACGCGGGTGTGCGTGCGAGTCTTCCTCCTCCTCTTCTTCATCTTCTTTCTTGACGTCCTTGTCTTCCTCTTTCCACCCAAGATCTCGATCATCTTCATCCGGAAACTCCTTGCCCTTGTTCTTGGAAACCATGGTGCTTCTAGACTGAAAACAGATCCTGGCAGAAACAGCTCGAAACAAAACACGTCGAAAACACGATATACGGACCTCCGGGGTCCGGGGATTATATAGCAAAATTTTGCACGACATACGGAAAGTACCAGATCGAACCAGAGTCGGAAAGGGGCGACGGGGCGGCCAAACCATAGGCCGGCGCGGGCCCAGGTCAGGCCGCGCCGCCCTATGGTGGCACCCCCTCGTGCGTCCTTTCCACTCCGTTTCGAACTCGTAATTTCTCATATTTTCCAAAAACAGCAAAAATATAGTTCGGAAAGTAAATTGCGTACTTTTCATTACCAGTACTGTTACCTATTCAAAGTCGAGTTCTGGCGGATTGTCAATTTGCCCTTTGATGAAATCCTCCGGTGTTTCCACTTGAATAATATCAACATCAACATTATAAGAATCACCCGAGATATAATGCTTGAGTCTTTGTCCATTCACCACTTGCGTAGCATTGCCTTGGAGAGAGCTAATTTTGATTGCTCTGAACGATACACCTCCTCGACAACATATGGTCCTTCCCATTTCGAGAGTAATTTCCACGCAAAGAATCTCGAGACGAGACCGATACAATAGGACTTTATCCCCAATATTAAATTCTCTTTTGATAATCCTCCTATCATGCCATTTTTTAACTTTCTCTTTAAAGAGTTTAGCATTTTCATAAGCTTCACTTCTCCATTCATCTAGAGAACTCAATTGCAACAATCTCTTATCACCGGCAAGTTTAGGATCTTTATTTAATTCTCTAACAGCCCAATAAGCTTTGTGCTCTAGTTCTAAAGGTAAATGACAAGCTTTCCCATAAACCATTTTATAAGGTGACATTCCCATGGGATTTTTATAAGCAGTTCTATAAGCCCAAAGTGCATCCTTCAATTTACTAGCCCAATTCTTTCTGGTTTTATTAACAGTCTTTTGCAAGATAGATTTAATCTCTCTATTTGATAATTCTACTTGACCACTAGTTTGAGGATGATAAGCAGAAGCAATTCTATGATTAATACCATACCTAGCAAGAGTTTTTCTAAAACCTCCATGAATAAAATGAGAACCTCCATCAGTCATAATATATCTAGGTACTCCAAATCTAGGAAAAATAATATCTAAGAGCATTCTTAAAGAGGTCTCACCATCAGCACTTTTTGTAGGTATAGCTTCCACCCATTTAGTAACATAATCAACAGCAACAAGTATATGAGTGTTACCTTCCGAAGACGGAAAAGGTCCCATGAAGTCAAATCCCCAACAATCAAACGGTTCAATAACAAGAGTATAATTCATAGGCATTTCATTGCGTCTGGAGATATTACCAACCCTTTGGCATTCATCACAAGATAAAATAAACTTTCTCGCATCTTTGAAGAGAGTTGGCCAATAAAAACCTGATTGTAGAACCTTTTGCGCGGTTCTTTCTCCAGCGTGATGTCCTCCATAAGCACTACCATGACATTTACTCAATATTTCTTGTTGTTCATACTCAGGAACACATCTTCGCATAATACCATCCACTCCTTCTTTATATAAGTGTGGGTCATCCCAGAAATAATGCCTCAAATCATAAAAGAATTTCCTCCTTTGCTGAGCTAAAAAGGTTGGAGGCAAGTACTTGGAAACAATAAAGTTAGCATAATCAGCATACCAAGGACTGTCTCGCGAGTTCACCTTTATTACAGCCAATTGTTCATTTGGAAAACTATCATTAACAGGAACAGGATCATAAGCAATATTTTCCAATCTAGACAAATTATCAGCAACAGGATTATCAGCACCTTTCCTGTCTACAATATGTAGATCAAATTTTTGCAAAAGAAGCACCCATCTAATAAGCCTAGGCTTAGCATCTTTCTTCGTCATTAGGTATCTAATTGCAGCATGATCAGTATGAATAGTAACTTTTGAATCAACAATATAAGATCTAAATTTATCACAAGCAAAGACTACAGCTAATAATTCTTTTTCAGTTGTAGCATAATTTCTTTGAGCAGCATCAAGAGTTTTACTAGCATAATGAATAACATTCAGTTTTTTATCTACCCGCTGTCCAAGAACAGCGCCTACAGCAAAATCACTAGCATCACACATAATTTCAAAGGGTAAGTTCCAATCAGGAGGTTCAACTATAGGAGCAGTTGTTAAGGCTTTCTTAAGAGTTTCAAAAGCTTCCTTACAATCATCATCAAAAACAAATGGTACGTCTTTTTGAAGAAGATTAGTAAGAGGCTTTGAAATCTTGGAGAAATCTTTAATAAATCTCCTATAGAACCCAGCATGACCAAGAACACTACGAATACCTTTAACGTCCCTCGGATAGGGCATCTTCTCAATTGCTTCAACTTTAGCTCTATCAACTTCAATACCTCTCTCAGAAATTTTATGTCCCAATACAATTCCTTCATTAACCATAAAGTGGCATTTCTCCCAATTAAGAACAAGGTTAGTTTCTTCACATCTCTGCAAAACTTTATCAAGATTTCATAAGCAGCTATCAAAAGAATTTCCATAGACGGAAAAATCATCCATGAATACCTCTACAATACTTTCACAAAAACCATGAAAAATAGCAGACATGCATCTTTGAAAAGTAGCAGGAGCATTACATAAACCAAAAGGCATGCGTCTATAAGCATAAGTTCCATAAGGACAAGTAAAGGTGGTTTTCTCTTGATCTTTAGCTTTAATAGCAATTTGTGAAAACCCAGAATAACCATCAAGAAAGCAAAAATGAGTATTTTTAGACAATCTTTCTAGCATTTGATCAATAAATGGTAAAGGGTAATGATCCTTTTTAGTAACTTTATTAACTTTTCGAAAATCAATGCACATTCTATACCCTACAACTACTCTTTGAGGAATGAGCTCATCATTATCATTAGGCACAACAGTCATACCTCCTTTCTTGGGAACACAGTGCACAGGACTAACCCATCTACTATCAGCAATAGGATATATAATACCAGCTTCAAGGAGTCGTAATACCTCATTCCTTACCACTTCCTTCATCTTTGGAATTAGACGACGCTGAGGTTCAACAACAGGCTTTGCATCATCTTCCATATTAATAGCATGTTGGCAAATAGAAGGAGAAATCCCCTTCAAATCATCAAGAGTGTAACCAATAGCGCCTCGATGCTTCTTCAATATTTCCAATAACCTTTCTTCCTCAATCTCTGAAAGCTTAGAACTAATAATAATAGGATATATTTTCTTATCATCAATATGAGCATATTTAAGATTATCAGGTAAAGGCTTTAAATCAAAAACAGGATCTTCCTTTGGTGGCGGTGTTGTACCCAAATCTTCCACCGGTAAATCATGCTTGAGAATAGGTTGGCGAAGAAAAATTTCCTCAAGCTCATCTCTTTCTTTCCTAAAATTTTTGCTCTCGCTATCCTCTAAATGTTGCTGCAAAGGATTATTAGGAACAAGAACAATAGATGCACATTGCTCCATTTTAATATCATTACTAGGCAAATCAGCTTTATAAGGAGTTTTAGTAAATTTAGAGAAGTTAAACTCATAAGATTCACCAGCAAATTTAGTCAAAATTTTCTCTTTCTTGCAATCTATAATAGCTCCACAAGTATTTAGAAAAGGTCTACCAAAAATAATAGGACAATATTCACTAGCAGCAGAACCAAGTACCAAAAAGTCAGCAGGATATTTAATCTTACCGCATAAAACTTCCACATCTCGAACAATACCAATTGGAGAAATAGTTTCTCTATTAGCCAGCTGAATAACCACATCAATATCTTCAAGTTCACAAGAATCAATTTCGTGCATAATCTCCGTGTAAAGCTCATACGGAATAGCACTAACACTTGCACCAATATCACATAATCCATAATAGCAATGATCACCAATTCTAACAGACATCATAGGAACACTAGCTTGTTTGGGTTTATTAGGATGTGAAACAATATTAGAAGCATCTTCACAGAAAATAATATGACCATCCTCCACATTTTCAGTCACAAGATCTTTAACTATTGCAACAGCAGGTTCAATTTTTATTTGTTCTTCAGGTTCTACAGGTTTCTTTTCACTTTTATGAACCGCACTATTTATAACAGAATACTCTTTCATTTTAGCAGGGAAAGGAGTTTTTTCAATATAAGCTTCAGGAATAACATTATCAGCAGTTTCAACCACTACACATTTATTAATAGATGAATCAATTTTATCTTTATACGGTTCATGATACTTATCAAAATTCTTCTTTGGCAATTCATAATGAGAGGCAAAAGCTTTATAAAGATTTACAGCAACTTGAGAATCAAGACCATATGTAGCACTCATATTACGAAATTTATCGGTATCCATAAAAGCTTCAATGCATTTATAATCATAAATTATACCTGATTCTCTATCCTTGTCGTTCTCCCAACCTTCAGTATTTTCTTGGATTCGATCAAGAAGGTCCCTTTTAAACTCTTCCTTGTTGCGTGTAAATGATCCAAAACAAGAAGTATCCAGCAAGGTCTTGTCTTGAAAAGAAAGTCTCGCGTAGAAATTATCAATAATAACATTACCAGGAAGCTCATGAATGGGGCATTTGAGCATTAAAGACTTCAATCTCCCCCAAGCTTGGGCAATACTCTCTCCATCATGAGGCCAAAAATTATATATGCGATTCCGATCCTTATGAATTTCACTTGGAGGATAGAACTTAGAATAAAACCGGGCACAATATCATTCCATTCAAGAGAATCCCCATTATCCAGTAATTTATACCAATGCGCCGCCTTACCGGACAGCGATAAAGAGAATAGTTTCTTCCTCACTTCATCCATAGCAATACCTGCACATTTGAATAACCCGCATAATTCATGCAAAAACAGTAAATGATCACCAGGATGGACGGTTCCATCCCCTTCATAGCGGTTATCCATAACACGTTCAATAATTTTCATAGGTATTTTATATGGTATCACTTCCTCACTGGCGCTTCATCCACTACCGTTGCAGTAGTAGTAGATTTCCCAAATAGAAAATGAAGAGAAGATCTCTCCATAATGACTTATAGCAGCAGGCAGAAATAAAATCAGCACAACAGTAAAGGTTTTCCTTACCAATTCCACTTACCAATAGCGCTTCACTCCCCGGCAACGGCGCCGAGAAAATAGTCTTGATGACCCACAAGTATAGGGGGTGTATCGTAGTATCTTCGATAAGTAAGAATGTCGATCCCAACGAGGAGCGAAGGTGTTGACAAGCGGTTTCGATGAAGGATTCACTTTGTAAATGCTCACGAGACAAGTATTCGGGGGTTTTGATGTAACGGTTGAATAAAGTACGAGTATGTAAAGTGCGAGAGTAATAATTGCAGCGAGTGGCCCAATCCTTTTTAGCACAAAGGACAAGCCGGTTTGTTTACTTATAATGACCAAGCGTTCTCGAGGACACACGGGATTTTAGTCTAGTGCTTTCGCTACATACGGCTAAATAATCTTCATTGTTGTGATAAGTGTTGTGTGGGTGAACCTATGCTAATGTACCGCCCTTCCTAGGACTAATACATACTTGTGATTATACCCCTTGCAAGCATCCGCAACTACAAGAAAGTAATTAAGAATAAATCTAACCACAGCCTTAAACTCTGAGATCCTGCGATCCCTCCCGCATCGATATACCAACGGGGTTTAGGTTTCTGTCACTCCGGCAACCCCGCAATTAGCAAACGAATACAAGATGCATTCCCCTAGGCCCATAAATGGTGAAGTGTCATGTAGTCGACGTTCACATGACACCACTAGAAGAATAACACCACAACTTAAATATCACACCATTGAATATTACTCAACCATAGTTCACTACTAACATTTAGACTTCACCCATGTCCTCAAGAACTAAACGAACTACTCACGAGACATCATATGGAACATGATCAGAGGTGATATGATGATGAATAACAATCTGAACATAAACTTGGTTCAATGGTTTCACTCAATAGCATCAACAACAAGTAGGAATCGATACCGGGAGAGTTTCCCCTATCAAACAATCAAGATCAAACCCAAATTGCTACGGTGGTGACGGTGTCCAGCGGTGATGACGGCGGTGATGATGGTGGAGATGATGATGATGGTGATGGCGATGATGTCCAGCTCGATGACGGTGACGATGGCGTCGATTTCCCCCTCCCGGAGGGAATTTCCCCAGCGGATTCCTGCCCGCCGGAGAGCTCTTTTCTCTCTGGTGTTCTCCGCCCCGCAGAGGCGGCTGTAACTCTTCGCGAGGTACCCTCTGTGGCTTAGGTCTTCGGGACGAAGGGTTTGGCGAAGAAAAGGAGGCGAAAAGGGTCGTGGGCCCCCCAGACCACAGGCCGGCGCGGCCAGGGCTTGGGCCGCGCCGCCCTAGGGTGTGGGCCCACCCTGGCTGCTCCTGGCTCCCCCTTCTGGCTTCCTTCGTCATCTTGAAAAATAGGATTTTTGGTATAATTTCCTTCCAGAGTTGATCTTCCGAAATATTGCGTTCTGACGGTGCTTTTTCCAGCAGAATCCTGGCTCCGGTGTTCGATCCTCCAATAATGATGAAACATGCAAAATAGATGAAATAACATAAGTATTGTGTCCCAATATGAAATATATCAATGAATAACAGCAAATTATGATATAAAATAGTGATGCAAATTGGACGTATCAGAAATCCAGAGTGGCCTCCTTGAGGGCTATCATGAAATGCTGAAATGATGCGGCGTTGCAAGGCCTTGTCCATGCCCACCCAGACGCGCCCACGATATCTCAGAATGCCCTGGGAGAGTGTAGTTCGCATCAGCTGCAGGTGATACGGCCAATTTCTCTATCATCTTGTGCGCGAAGGGATCATCAACATAGCTAGCCTGCACTGATGATAACCAAGTAGGCTGGGCAGTTGTAACATATAGAACTTGGGAGCTGTGCGGTGGCTTACGAGATAAGGCATCGGCGGCACCATTGTGAATGCCTTTTCTATATATCACTTTGTATTGAAGTCCCATCAGTTTAGTTAACACTTTTTGTTGCCACACAGTGTGTAGACGTTGATCTGTCAAATGCGTTGATACGTCTCCGACGTATCGATAATTTCTTATGTTCCATGCCACATTATTGATGTTATCTACATGTTTTATGCACACTTTATGTCATATTCGTGCATTTTCTGGAACTAACCTATTAAAAATATGCCTAATTGCCATTGTTTGTTTTCTGCTGTTTTTGGTTTCAGAAATCCTAGTAAGGAAATATTCTCGGAATTGGACAAAATCAAAGCCCAGGGGCCTATTTTTCCACGAAGCTTCCAGAAGTCCGAAGACGAAACGAAGAGGGGCCACGGGGTGGCCAAACCCTAGGGCGGCGCAGCCCCACCCCTGGCCGCGCCGGCCTATGGTCTGGGCCCCCCGTGCCGCCTCTTGACTTGCCCTTCCGCCTACTTAAAGCCTCCGTGACGAAACCCCCAGTACCGAGAGCCACGATACGGAAAACCTTCCAGAGACGCCGCCAACGCCGATCCCATCTCGGGGGATCCAGGAGATCGCCTCCGGCACCCTGCCGGAGAGGGGAATCATCTCCCGGAGGACTCTACGCCGCCATGGTCGCCTCCGGTGTGATGAGTGAGTAGTCTACCCCTGGACTATGGGTCCATAGCAGTAGCTAGATGGTTGTCTTCTCCCCATTGTGCTATCATTGTCGGATCTTGTGAGCTGCCTAACATGATCAAGATCATCTATCTGTAATTCTATATGTTGCGTTTGTTGGGATCCGATGAATAGAGAATACTTGTTATGTTGATTATCAAAGTTATATCTACGTGTTGTTTATGATCTTGCATGCTTTCCGTTACTAGTAGATGCTCTGGCCAAGTAGATGCTTGTAACTCCAAGAGGGAGTACTTATGCTCGATAGTGGGTTCATGCCTGCATTGACACACAGGACGGTGTGAGAAAGTTCTAAGGTTGTGTTGTGCTGTTGCCACTAGGGATAAAACATTGATGCTATGTCTAAGGATGTAGTTGTTGATTACATTACGCACCATACTTAATGCAATTGTCTGTTGCTTTGCAACTTAATACTGGAGGGGGTTCGGATGATAACCTGAAGGTGGACTTTTTAGGCATAGATGCAGTTGGATGGCGGTCTATGTACTTTGTCGTAATGCCCAATTAAATCTCACTATAATCATCATGATATGTATGTGCATGGTCATGCTCTCTTTATTTGTCAATTGCCCAACTGTAATTTGTTCACCCAACATGCTGTTTATCTTATGGGAGAGACACCTCTAGTGAACTGTGGACCCCGGTCCAATTCTCTTTACTGTAATACAATCTACTGCAATACTTGTTCTACTGTTTTCTGCAAACAATCATCTTCCACACAATACGGTTAATCCTTTGTTACAGCAAGCCGGTGAGATTGACAACATCACTGTTTCGTTGGGGCAAAGTACTTTGGTTGTGTTGTGCAGGTTCCACGTTGGCGCCGGAATCCCTGGTGTTGCGCCGCACTACATCCCGCCGCCATCAACCTTCAACGTGCTTCTTGACTCCTAATGGTTCGATAAACCTTGGTTTCTTACTGAGGGAAACTTGCTGCTGTACGCTGATACGTCCAAAACGTATCTACTTTCCCGAACACTTTTGCTATTGTTTTGCCTCTAATTTGTGTATTTTGGATACAACTAACACGGACTAACGCTGTTTTCAGCAGAACTGCTCTGGTGTCTCGTTTTTGTGCAGAAATCCAACTTTCGGGAAAATCCTCGGAATTTATGCAGAAGGCCCTATTTTCCCAGAATAATGACGGAGCCAGAAGGACAATTGAAGTGGAGGCCCGAGGGCCCCACACCATAGGGCGGCGCGGCCCAGGGGGGGCCCGCGCGGCCCTGTGGTGTGGCCCCCTCGGCCGGCCTCCGACGCCCTCCTTCGGACTATTTATCGGCCTCGACCTAAAAACGCCAGGGAAGAAGTCGAAGTCGCCAGAAACCCTCCAGAACGCCGCCACATCGCGAAACTCCGTCGCGGGAGCCAGAAGTCTCCGTTCTGGCACTCCGCCGGGACGGGGAATTGGAGGAGATCATCACCGCCATCACCGCCAACGCCTCTACATCAACCAGCCATGTTTCCCCCATCCATGTGTGAGTAATTCCCCCGCTGTAGGCCGAAGGGGATGGTAGGGATTGGATGAGATTGGTCATGTAATAGCATAAGATTGTTAGGGCATAGTGCCTAGTGTCCGTAGTTGGTACTTTGATGATATTGTTGCAACTTGTTATGCTTAATGCTTGTCACTAGGGCCCGAGTGCCATGATCTCAGATCTGAACATGTTATTGTTTCATCAAGATAATCATTGTTTATGGTCTTACCTATAAGTTGTATACACATGTCGCTGTCCGGAACCGATGGCCCCGAAGTGACAGAAATCGGGACAACCGGAGGGAATGGTAGCGATGTGAGGATCACATGTGTTCACGGAGTGTTAATGCTTTGCTCAGGTACTCTATTAAAAGGAGTACCTTAATATCCAGTAGTTTCCCTTGAGGCCCGGCTGCCACCGGCTGGTAGGACAAAAGATGTTGTGCAAGTTTCTCATTGCGAGCACGCACGACTATATATGGAACACATGCCTATTGATTGCTTTGTACTTGGACACCGTTTTATTATTATCTGCAAATGCCCTGCTATGATTGTTACATGAGTTTCTCTCATCCATGCAACGCCCGTCATCCGTCCCCGTGCGTACGGTTTTTTAGTCTGCTGTTTACTAAAATCACTACTGCTGTCTCTCATTACTCTGCTGCTTTGTTATTTCACTACTGCTATCGCTATAAACCTGTTACTCTTGATAAACCCTTGCGAGCAAGTCTGTTTCCAGTGCAACTGAATTGACAACTCCGTTGTTAAGGCTTCCAAGTGTTCTTTGTCTCCCCTTGTGTCGAATCAATAAATTGGGTTTTACTTCCCTCGAAAGGCTGTTGCGATCCCCTATACTTGTGGGTCATCAAGACTATTTTCTGGCGCCGTTGCCGGGGAGCATAGCTTTATTTGGAAGTTCACTTGGATTAATATTGTTCGCTGCAAATTCTCCATCATGGGTAAACCTCGCGATACTAAGATCGCCATATTACCATCCACTACAAGAAAAGGTACAATTCTGAATACCTCTGCTGCTCTTGATTCACCATCTGTGATTGATAAACTTGTTTCACCGCCACATGCTTCGCACTGAATCTGAACACTCTCATAATATTGATAATGTTTCTGCTGTGCTTGATGATAGTGGTTCATTGGGATCTTTTCTAGATGCTACAATTGCTAGGTCTAGACAAATTGAAAATACTGAAACTCCTAATGCTACTACACCTGTTAGTTCACCTGAACTTGGTTATTTTAGTGATGATCCTGAGGAAGATTATGTGGAGCTTAATGATGATTTTATTGAAAAATGCAATGCTACTACTGATGCAAGAAAAATTAAAAAGTTGCTTGCAGAACATGCTGTTAGATATAAACTGTCTCCTGATCCTAAGTTTGCCACATCTCCTATAAACATTAGGGATAAAGATTATGATTTTTCTCTTGATCTATCTCATATAGCTATTGTTGAGAAAACACCCTTTTGTGGTACTGAAAAAGAAAGTGCTGTTGAACACATGACTGAGCTATCTACTCTTAGTAGCTTGTTTTCTGATGATGTTAAGATGCGTACTTACTTTGTTGCTAAAATATTTCCATTCTCATTAAAGGATGACGCTAAAACTTGGTATAATAATTTGTCACCTAATTCTATTAAAAGTCCGAAAGAATTGCTTGATGTTTTCTTCCGCAAATACTTTCCTGCTAGTGCTCAACATATTGCTTTGCAGAGAATTTATAATTTTAATCAGGGAGATGAAGAGAAATTCAATGAGGCTTGGTCGAGATTCTGCTCTCTTATTAGAGCTCGACCTGAGCATGATTTGGAAAAGCATGATTTACTTGATATATTTTATAGTGGACTAACCATTGAGTCTAGGGCATACCTGGATAGTTGTGCTGGTTGTGTTTTCAGGAAAAGAACTCAGGACGCATTTGAAGAATTATTGGCTAAAATAAGCCGGAATCATGATGATTGGACTACGCCTGAACCGACTCCAACTCCAATATTGAAGAAGCGGGGTTTAATTAAATTGAATGATGAAGATATGAGGGAAGCCAAGAAGTCTCTCAAGGAGAAAGGTATTAAATCTGAAGATGTGAAGAATCTACCTCCTATTGAAGATATATGTGAGATAATTCCCCCTTCATCCATGATTGAGGTAAACTCCCTTCAACGCTTTACTAGGGAAGATATTCCGTATTCGAAACCTCCTGCACAATGCTTAGATGAGTTTGATAATTATATTGTTAAGCAAGAAAATTTTAATATGAGAGTAGAGAATCATTTAATGGAAAATTCTCAAGCTATTAGTGAATTGTATGATATTGTGGAGAGAACCTCCAATGATGTTAAGATGCTTGTTAAACATTTTCAAATGATTCAAACTCAAATTGATCAACTCACTAAAGTGCAAAATGACTTGTTAGGGAATAATTCTAAAGAGAAACATGCTTATGAAGTAACAACTAGAGGAGGTGTCTCTACCCAGGATCCTCTATATCGTGAAGGGCATCCCAAAAGAGTTGAACAAGATTCTCAACGCATTGAACCTAGTGCTCATTCTAGGAAGAAAAAGAAGAAGAAACATAAAAATGTTGTAGAATCCTCTGAACCTGTTAATGATCCTAATAGTATTTCTATTTATGATGCTGAAACTGAAAGTGGTAATGAACATGATAATGATAATGATAATGATAAGAATGATACTCCTGATAAAGAAGAGGTTGAAGAAGAACCTGAAAAGCATGCTAAAAATAAAAAGTACACTAAAGAAGATTTTATTGCTGAGAAACATGGTAATGAAAGAGAACCTTGGGTGCAAAAGCAAATGCCTTTTCCTGCTAAGAAATTAAAATCAAAGGAAGAAGAACACTATAATAAATTTTGCGATTGGATGAAACCTTTATTCTTGCAAATCCCTTTGACTGATGCTATTAAATTGCCACCTTATTCAAAGTATATGAAAGATATTGTTACTAACAAAAGGAAAATCCCCAATGAGGAAATTTCCACTATGCTTGCTAATTACTCTTTCAATGGCAAAATTCCAAAGAAGTTGGGCGACCCAGGTATACCTACTATTCCTTGTTCTATTAAGAATAATTATGTTAAAACTGCTCTATGTGACTTGGGAGCTGGTGTTAGTGTTATGCCTTTTTCTCTTTATAAGAGACTTTACTTAGATAAGTTGATACCTACTGATATATCTTTGCAAATGGCTGATAAATCTATCGCTATTCCTGTTGGTATATGTGAGAATGTTCTGTTCAAGTTACTACTAACTGCTTGATATTAACTGATTTTGTTGTGTTGGAAATGCCTGAAGATGATAATATGTCTATTATTCTTGGGAGACCTTTTCTTAACACCGCAGGGGCTGTTATTGATTGCAACAAAGGAAAGGTTACTTTCAATATTGATGATAGGGAGCATACCGTTTATTTCCCCAAGAAGATTGATAAAGTATGTGGAGTCAATACTATTTCTAATGTGAGAACTATCAAAGTGGGAACTATTGATTGTCCTATATATGAGCCTAAGGAAGAATATCAAACTCTCGTGATTGGATCCATATCAATACAATTCAAGGTAACATGATTGATTTGAGGTTTATTTCTTCTTATGCTATGTAAAATTTATTTGGTGGCAAGACTTGATCAACCTTGTTAACAAATACTTTTTGTATGCATAGAGAGGGTAAACAACATCTCTTTCTTCCTCCACTTGCTCTAGTTGCTGTAGCACTTTTAATTTGCAAAGTTCTTTAGTTATTTGAAGATTTCAAAAATTTTCCTGGCCAGTAATAATAAACCAAATACCCAGAAATGTGCGTTTTTCAAAGTTTTCAAAAATTCACAAAAATTATACCGTTGGTCCTATTTTTCGACGAGGCACACAGGAGCACCGAGAGGATGACCTGTGGGGCACCAGAGGGCGCCAAACCACAGGCCGGCGCGGCCAAGGAGGTGGCCGCGCCACCATGTGGTGTGGGTCCCCCTCTGCCCCACTTTGTCATCTCTTTCGCCCAGAACAGTCTCTCTCCCGAAAAAACTCGTACCAAGTTCCTCTCACTCGCGTTTTTGCTCCAGAGCTCTGGATTTTTCGATCTCTTTGCTCAGCCCAGATTTCTGTCTGAAATTTGGCACATTTGCTCTTCGGTATGTGACTCCTCCACCCATCCAAGTAGAATTTCGTTTGGTTGAGTATATCTTGAATATTTTGCTGCTGTAGGTAACATGTTTAGTGAGCTTGCATGCTTGTTCTAAGTGGTAGAAACTAGTTTTGATGCATGATTAGTACTCTAGCAAGTTCCTATGGTAGTTTCCCTCAATTATATGTCACCAAACCAAATTTTTATGTCATTTGTTGAAAATTTTAGAGAAGCTATGAAGAAGTTTAGCTTTGGGGAGTTGTTCAAGAAGGGGACAACTAGCACCGGGAGGCCTTCTAGGGCTGCCACCCGGATTAGGCAATCATACAATGAAGACATTCTCGCGCCTAGCTTCGCGCCTGAAGAGGACAACGGTCCTCCTAATGCTTCTACTTTTCCATGTTATGATTTTCTAAGGAATGCAGGGATACTGGAGGATTTCTTAACCCTTGTCAACAGGGCAGGGTTAACCACTTATATGGGCGATGAAAGGGAGCAATACTACTTGCTCACCAAAATCTTCGTCGAGAGTTTCCAGTTCAACAACAAACACTATGAGCCAACAGTTGCGTTCAGGATTTATGGTAATACTGTGACTATGCCATTGAAGGATTTTTGTTGTGCCTTGGATATTGCCCCTGTAGGTACAACAAGTAGGATTGATGACAACCCCCGGGACTTGCTGGAGCTCTACCGTGGGATCACCGACGATGATTGTCGCACCATTCAGCGGGGCAAGATAAGGAACATTCAACTCCCCGCCATTAAATATTTTGCATACTACATTGCTACTAGCATTCTTGGTAGGGAGAACACTAGTAATATCTCTAGCTACCATCTTGCTTTCCTGAATATTGCACTTACTGGTCAAACCTCCTATCACCTTGGTGCTCTTATTGCTCGCCGCCTGACTACCAGGGGGCCTATTTTTGGAGGAATTATTGCGCTGCGTGTTTTAACTTTTCTTAATCTCCCTATTGATCCTAATGATGTGCCATTGGCCCCTAGGAGACTCGATATTACTGCTATGAAGAGTCATCATTTTGTTACCACTGACTCTACTTTAGATAATTTGGTGTATAGAATGTTGTTTTCTGACGGGGAGGAGAAGGAAATCCCTCTTCCCCAACCTGGTTTGCTTAGTATTGACAGGCAGTCATGGTCGTGCACTAAGGAGGAGGTGGATGAACATTTGAAGATAAGAGACTTCCACCAGCAACATGACTCCGAGGACGTCGGGACCTCCTACGACCACACCGTCACATATCCGGGTGCTTCTTCTAGCACATACCCGGAATACGACCCATCTTCATATTACGGAGACACTACCTCATGGGATCGATGGGATTGAACTCCACTTAGGCCAAAAGCCTAAGCTTGGGGGGAGGTATACCAGCATCACTCATTCTTTGCATATTATGGTTGCTGGATACTCGCACATACTTGTTTTGTTCGTTTGAGTGGTTTTCTAATGAGAGGAAGATGATATTTGGGGAAATGCTGCCTGAAAACAGATTCTGGAACGTTACTGTAAAAATCGTCAAAAATAGCCAGAGCGTCATTTTGAGCTGCAAATTTTTGTGTAGGTTCCCCAGGTTGTTATATAACTTTCATTAGTTGAACACTTTTCGATCTGAGCAACGTAAGATTTTTGTTAAAATCGATTTCTGTACTGCTGTCAGGTTTTGGCAGATTTCTGCCATTTCGCTTTTCTGTGTTTCTTTTAGTTTGCTATTTCTTGATTTCGCTTTGTTTCCTTTCCAAAACACAAAAAGACCAAAAATATTTCTGTTATTTCTCTTCACCATTTGTTTGCTTTAGTTTCTTGCATTTGTTTCACTTTATTTGCTATTGCTAGTTTGCTATAAGAAAACCCAAAAAGATTTTGCTTTATTTGTTTGTTTCCTCTTGTTCTTATTTGCAATTTGAAAACACCAAAAATATTTGCTGTTCTTCTCTGGTTTGTAAAGTTCTTTATGAGTTCAATGGTCTTCGGTGGCTGGAGCGTGGTTTTCATTTCATATTATCCAAGCTGCACAAGTGAAAAGGCAATAATGACGATCTACGACAATCTGATTGTGGTGAGAGGCTGGTATGAACTCTATTTGTTTTCATTTTTGTACATATACTCATCCATGTGAGCATGCTTAGTTGGTTCATGTGAGGTATATGTTATTTGGGAAAGTCTAGTAGTTCATGATCTCTCATGTTTAGCTCCAATTTATTAATATGAGTAGCATGTCATGTATGTTTGTTTGCATTGTTTTATTCATAAGTAAGTATGACATTGTGGTATCCTCCTCTGAATAATTCATTTATATCGACTTGGCACATGCTCACGCATGCATATGACTGAACAAAAAGTCAATTAAGCCTCGATGATTTATATTGCTTCAGAGTTCTTGTATCACTTTTATGCCTCCGTTAATTTATTTTGCCGCAAGCATGATTATGACGATTCTTGCTCTCTTGATTTGTCGCTCCCTAGTCTATTGCTAGCCTTCACTTGTCTTGAGCGGGAACGCTGCTCGTACTTCCAAACACATGAAAACCAAGTTATTCCAGAGTGTCCACCATAAATACCTATGCATGGCATTTCAAACCATACCAAGTAAATTCTCATGCGCTACCTTTAAACCCTTCAAAATGCTTCTCAATTTGTGTTTATGTTTCATAGCTCATGAGGAAGTATGTGGTGTTTAACTTTCAACCTTGTCATTTACTTTTGACGGACTCTCATATGGACTAGTGGCACATCCGCTTATCCAATAATTTTGCAAAAAGAGCTGGCAATGGGATTCCCAGTCCCGAATTAATTAACTTAAATAGACACTCCTCCATGGTTTGTGATTGTTGGACGGCACCCGAAGGATTCGGTTAGCCATGGCTTGTGTAAGCAAAGGTTGGGGGGAGTGTCATCATCATAATAAAACCAAAATAAAAAGGCACTCCTTCATGGTATGAGATTGTTGGCAGGCACCCGAGGATTCGGTTAGCCATGGTTTGTGAAAGAAAGGTTGGAAGGAGTGCCAAATAAATATGCAATAATTCATGGGAGCCGCTCTTGAAAGTCCGGTTGGCGAGGTAGTTAGTGTACCCATTACCATTCGTTGACAACAACAAACACCTCTCAAAATAATTTTACTCCTGTCTTTATAAAAATGAAAAGCTCTAGCGCATGTTAATCCCTGCTTCCCTCTGCGAAGGGTCAATCTTTTACTTTTATGTTGTGTCTCCATTATTTCTTTGAGCACTATCTTGAGAGCACAACTGTCATTCTTAGTACAATATGCTTGTCTCAAAATATGATTGATTGTGGTATAACTTTGATGCATTTATCTTTTGACAATCACTACTTCTAGTCTTTCTATGAACTCCAGAGGTGCCTGGGCATTTATGTTTTGCCAACCAAATACAGGCCAGCGAGATACCACTTTATCATGCTCTCTTATGAACATTACAATTCTGCTTATATACATGATTCATGATGCTTCTTATTAATTGTTGGTACCTCTCCATGATTGACATAGCTGTTAGATGATCTTATTTGCATATATCTCATTATGAACTGCTCGAGTATTAGCCATAGCATGAGAATATATACATCATATGAGCAAATGTGTTCGTGAAAGTTCTTTTATCGCTCAGTTGTTAACTGAATTGCTTGAGGACAAGCAATAAGCTAAGCTTGGGGGGAGTTGATACGTCCAAAACGTATCTACTTTCCCGAACACTTTTGCTATTGTTTTGCCTCTAATTTGTGTATTTTGGATACAACTAACACGGACTAACGCTGTTTTCAGCAGAACTGCTCTGGTGTCTCGTTTTTGTGCAGAAATCCAACTTTCGGGAAAATCCTCGGAATTTATGCAGAAGGCCCTATTTTCCCAGAATAATGACGGAGCCAGAAGGACAATTGAAGTGGAGGCCCGAGGGCCCCACACCATAGGGCGGCGCGGCCCTGTGGTGTGGCCCCCTCGGCCGGCCTCCGACGCCCTCCTTCGGACTATTTATCGGCCTCGACCTAAAAACGCCAGGGAAGAAGTCGAAGTCGCCAGAAACCCTCCAGAACGCCGCCACATCGTGAAACTCCGTCGCGGGAGCCAGAAGTCTCCGTTCTGGCACTCCGCCGGGACGGGGAATTGGAGGAGATCATCACCGCCATCACCGCCAACGCCTCTACATCAACCAGCCATGTTTCCCCCATCCATGTGTGAGTAATTCCCCCGCTGTAGGCCGAAGGGGATGGTAGGGATTGGATGAGATTGGTCATGTAATAGCATAAGATTGTTAGGGCATAGTGCCTAGTGTCCGTAGTTGGTACTTTGATGATATTGTTGCAACTTGTTATGCTTAATGCTTGTCACTAGGGCCCGAGTGCCATGATCTCAGATCTGAACATGTTATTGTTTCATCAAGATAATCATTGTTTATGGTCTTACCTATAAGTTGTATACACATGTCGCTGTCCGGAACCGATGGCCCCGAAGTGACAGAAATCGGGACAACCGGAGGGAATGGTAGCGATGTGAGGATCACATGTGTTCACGGAGTGTTAATGCTTTGCTCCGGTACTCTATTAAAAGGAGTACCTTAATATCCAGTAGTTTCCCTTGAGGCCCGGCTGCCACCGGCTGGTAGGACAAAAGATGTTGTGCAAGTTTCTCATTGCGAGCACGCACGACTATATATGGAACACATGCCTATTGATTGCTTTGTACTTGGACACCATTTTATTATTATCTGCAAATGCCCTGCTATGATTGTTACATGAGTTTCTCTCATCCATGCAACGCCCGTCATCCGTCCCCGTGCCTACAGTATTTTAATCCTGCTGTTTACTAAAATCACTCTTTGTCTCTGTTACTCTGCTGCTGTTATTTCACTACTGCTACTGCTATAAACCTGTTACTACTGATAAACCCTTGCGAGCAAGTCTGTTTCCAGGTGCAACTGAATTGACAACTCCGTTGTTAAGGCTTCCAAGTGTTCTTTGTATCCCCTTGTGTCGAATCAATAAATTGGGTTTTACTTCCCTCGAAGACTGTTGCGATCCCCTATACTTGTGGGTCATCATACGCATCACACCTTCCACTTGGGGTTCCCAACGAGCGTGTGCTTTACGCGTCATCAAGCTAAATTTCTGGCGCCGTTGCCGGGGAGATCAAGACACGCTGCAAGGGGAGTCTCCACTTCTCAATCTCTTTACTTTGTTTTTGTCTTGCTTAGTTTTATTTACTACTTTGTTTGCTGCACTAAATCAAAATACAAAAAAATTAGTTGCTAGTTTTACTTTATTTGCTATCTTGTTTGCTATATCAAAAACACAAAAAAAAAAAATTTACTTGCATTTACTTTACTTATTTCATCATGTTTCCTTTTAATTTTACCACAAAAGACATACCGGTAGGACGTGGGTCTATAGTTGGGAGAAATAATATAGAAGAATTTTTCAATCATGTTAGTACCATTGAAAATTTTGAAGATAGACACTTGGTAGACCTTGCGCCTACTTATGAAATTGCTGCCTCGCATTTAGTTCGCCTGTTGGAAACTAAATTTGTTAATCTTAATCCTATAATCCAACACATGTTTCTCACATTTGGTGATATGGAAGAAGGGGAAAAGAAAGATTTTGTTTTAGAAACCCTTCTTAGAGAATTTGGTGGTCTAGCAAGAGAAGCTAGAAAGGTCTTTGCTAAATTTAATATGCTTGGTTCTCATACTAATTTTGTTAGTCTCCTTGAAAGGATGGACATGGATAGAATAAGATACACTAATAATATTGATGATGGTGGGGAGATCAAAGCACCAATACCATGTAAACTCTTAGCTATGAATGATGCACTAGAAAATAACTATGCTTGGCTTGTTCCTGAAAATTTGTTTGATGAGAGTAGCACGCCTAAGACTAATGAAAAGGGAGATGCTAAAACTTATGTATCAAATATATTATGCCTGGTTGAGAAAACTCCACACCCCGCTGAGAATGCATCATCCTTTGATAATACCTGATACACACTTTCTGCGCCTAGCTGAAAGGCGTTAAAGAAAAGCGCTTATGGGAGACAACCCATGTTTTTACCTACAGTACTTTGTTTTTATTTTGTGTCTTGGAAGTTGTTTACTACTGTAGCAACCTCTCCTTATCTTAGTTTTGTGTTTTGTTGTGCCAAGTTAAGCCGTTGATAGAAAAGTAAGTACTAGATTTGGATTACTGCGCAGTTCCAGATTTCTTTGCTGTCACGAATCTGGGTCCACCTCCCTGTACGTAGCTCAGAAAATTAAGCCAATTTACGTGCATGATCCTCAGATATGTACGCAACTTTCATTCAATTTGAGCATTTTCATTTGAGCAAGTCTGGTGGTATTTTAAAATTCGTCAATACGAACTGTTCTGTTTTGACAGATTCTGCCTTTTATTTCGCATTGCCTCTTTTGCTATGTTGGATGAATTTCTTTGATCCACTAATGTCCAGTAGCATTATGCAATGTCCAGAAGTGTTAAGAATGATTGTGTCACCTCTGAATATGTTAATTTTTATTGTGCACTAACCCTCTAATGAGTTGTTTCGAGTTTGGTGTGGAGGAAGTTTTCAAGGATCAAGAGAGGAGTATGATGCAACATGATCAAGGAGAGTGAAAGCTCTAAGCTTGGGGATGCCCCGGTGGTTCACCCCTGCATATATTAAGAAGACTCAAGCGTCTAAGCTTGGGGATGCCCAAGGCATCCCCTTCTTCATCGACAACATTATCAGGTTCCTCCCCTGAAACTATATTTTTATTCCATCACATCTTATGTGCTTTTTCTTGGAGCGTCGGTTTGTTTTTGTTTTTTGTTTTGTTTGAATAAAATGGATCCTAGCATTCAATTTATGGGAGAGAGACATGCTCCGCTGTAGCATATGGACAAGTATGTCCTTGGTTTCTACTCATAGTATTCATGGCGAAGTTTCTCCTTCGTTAAATTGTTATATGGTTGGAATTGGAAAATGATACATGTAGTAATTGCTATAAATGTCTTGGGTAATGTGATACTTGGCAATTGTTGTGCTCATGATTAAGCTCTTGCATCATATGCTTTGCACCCATTAATGAAGAAATACATAGAGCATGCTAAAATTTGGTTTGCATATTTGGTTTCTCTAAGGTCTAGATAATTTCTAGTATTGAGTTTGAACAACAAGGAAGACGGTGTAGAGTCTTATAATGTTTTCAATATGTCTTTTATGTGAGTTTTGCTGCACCGGTTCATCCTTGTGTTTGTTTCAAATAAGCCTTGCTAGCCTAAACCTTGTATCGAGAGGGAATACTTCTCATGCATCCAAAATACTTGAGCCAACCACTATGCCATTTGTGTCCACCATACCTACCTACTACATGGTATTTTCCGCCATTCCAAAGTAAATTGCTTGAGTGCTACCTTTAAAATTCCATCATTCACCTTTGCAATATATAGCTCATGGGACAAATAGCTTAAAAACTATTGTGGTATTGAATATGTAATTATGCACTTTATCTCTTATTAAGTTGCTTGTTGTGCGATAACCATGTTTCACTGGGGACGCCATCAACTATTCATTGTTGAATTTCATGTGAGTTGCTATGCATGTCCGTCTTGTCTGAAGTAAGAGAGATCTACCACCTTATGGTTAAGCATGCATATTGTTAGAGAAGAACATTGGGCCGCTAACTAAAGCCATGATCCATGGTGGAAGTTTCAGTTTTGGACATATATCCTCAATCTCAAACGAGAAAATTATTAATTATTGTTACATGCTTATGCATAAAAGAGGAGTCCATTATCTGTTGTCTATGTTGTCCCGGTATGGATGTCTAAGTTGAGAATAATCAATAGCGAGAAATCCAATGCGAGCTTTCTCCTTAGACCTTTGTACAAGCGGCATAGAGGTACCCCTTTGTGACACTTGGTTAAAACAGTGCATTGTGATGATCCGGTAGTCCAAGCTAATTAGGACAAGGTGCGGGCACTATTAGTACACTTGCATGAGGCTTGCAACTTATAAGATATAATTTACATGATGCATATGCTTTATTACTACCGTTGACAAAATTGTTTCATGTTTTCAAAATCAAAGCTCTAGCACAAATATAGCAATCGATGCTTTTCCTCTATGGAGGACCATTCTTTTACTTTCAATGTTGAGTCAGTTCACCTATTTCTCTCCACCTCAAGAAGCAAACACCTGTGTGAACTGTGCATTGATTCCTACATACTTGCTTATTGCACTTATTATATTACTCTATGTTGACAATATCCATGAGATATACATGTTACAAGTTGAAAGCAACCGCTGAAACTTAATCTTCTTTTGTGTTGCTTCAATGCCTTTACTTTGAATTATTGCTTTATGAGTTAACTCTTATGCAAGACTTATTGATGCTTGTCTTGAAGTGCTATTCATGAAAAGTCTTTGCTTTATGATTCACTTGTTTACTCATGTCATATACATTGTTTTGATCGCTGCATTCACTACATATGCTTTACAAATAGTATGATCAAGATTATGATGGCATGTCACTCCAGAAATTATACGTGTTATCGTTTTACCTGCTCGGGACGAAGCGAGAACTAAGCTTGGGGATGCTGATACGTCTCCGACGTATCGATAATTTCTTATGTTCCATGCCACATTATTGCTGTTAACTACATGTTTTATGCACACTTTATGTCATATTCGTGCATTTTACGGAACTAACCTATTAACAAGATGCCGAAGTGCCGATTCTTTGTTTCTGCTGTTTTTGGTTTCAGAAATCCTAGTAAGGAAATATTCTCGGAATTGGACAAAATCAAAGCCCAGGGGCCTATTTTTCCACGAAGCTTCCAGAAGTCCGAAGACGAAACGAAGAGGGGCCACGGGGTGGCCAAACCCTAGGGCGGCGCGGCCCCACCTGGCCGCGCCGGCCTATGGTCTGGGCCCCCGTGCCGCCTCTTGACTTGCCCTTCCGCCTACTTAAAGCCTCCGTGACGAAACCCCCGGTGCAGAGAGCCACGATACGGAAAACCTTCCGGAGACGCCGCCAACGCCGATCCCATCTCGGGGATCCGGAGATCGCCTCCGGCACCCTGCCGGAGATGGGAATCATCTCCCGGAGGACTCTACGCCGCCATGGTCGCCTCCGGTGTGCTGAGTGAGTAGTCTACACCTGGACTATGGGTCCATAGCCGTAGCTAGATGGTTGTCTTCTACACATTGTGCTATCATTGTCGGATCTTGTGAGCTGCCTAACATGATCAAGATCATCTATCTGTAATTCTATATGTTGCGTTTGTTGGGATCAGATGAATAGAGAATACTTGTTATGTTGATTATCAAAGTTATATCTACGTGTTGTTTATGATCTTGCATGCTTTCCGTTACTAGTAGATGCTCTGGCCAAGTAGATGCTTGTAACTCCAAGAGGGAGTACTTATGCTCGATAGTGGGTTCATGCCTGCATTGACACAGGGACGATGTGAGAAAGTTCTAAGGTTGTGTTGTCTTTGTTGCCACTAGGGATAAAACATTGATGCTATGTCTAAGGATGTAGTTGTTGATTACATTACGCACCATACTTAATGCAATTGTCTGTTGCTTTGCAACTTAATACGGAGGGGGTTCGGATGATAACTTTGAAGGTGGACTTTTTAGGCATAGATGCGGTTGGATGGCGGTCTATGTACTTTGTCGTAATGCCCAATTAAATCTCACTATAATCATCATGATATGTATGTGCATGGTCATGCTCTCTTTATTTGTCAATTGCCCAAGCGTAATTTGTTCACCCAACATCTTGTTTATCTTATGGGAGAGACACCTCTAGTGAGCTGTGGACCCCGGTCCAATTCTCTTTCTTGTAATACAATCTCTTTGCAATACTTGTTCTCTTGTTTTTACGCAAACAATCATCTTCCACACAATACGGTTAATCCTTTGTTACAGCAAGCCGGTGAGATTGACAACCTCACTGTTTCGTTGGGGCAAAGTACTTTGGTTGTGTTGTGCAGGTTCCACGTTGGCGCCGGAATCCCTGGTGTTGCGCCGCACTACATCCCGCCGCCATCAACCTTCAACGTGCTTCTTGACTCCTACTGGTTCGATAAACCTTGGTTTCTTACTGAGGGAAACTTGCTGCTGTACGCATCACACCTTCCACTTGGGGTTCCCAACGAGCGTGTGCTTTACGCGTCATCATGCGTCAGACTCTTGCGATCTGTTCTGATCACGAACTCGCCCGGCTGGAGGTAAGAACGCCAGTGTTGAACTGCAAGAAGGATGGACAAGTACTCCTTTTCATACACAGATAATCCACGGTTGCGAGGCCCCAACGCCCGGCTGACATATGCCACTGGGTGCCCTTGTTGAGATAGAACAACACCAATTCCTACATCACACGCATCAGTGTCAACAACAAACTGTTGTTTAAAATCTAGGACTGCCAGCATCGGCGCGCTGATCAATGGCTGTTTTAGTGTTTGAAAAGCTGTCTCTGTGATTTCAGACCAAACAAAACGAACACCTTTCTTAAGCAGCAAAGTCAGTGGTTGGCTAATTACAACATAATGACGGATGAACTTCCTGTAATAGCCGGTTAACCCGAGGAATCCCCTGAGCTCCTTCAAATTACTGGGAACTGACCATGTGCGCACTGACTGTATTTTTGTCTCATCGGTGGCAACACCTTCGGCTGAGATCACATGGCCAAGGTAGGCTATTTTTTGTTGTGCAAAAGCACATTTTATGAGTTTCACTTGCCACTGATGCTTCTTGAGAATCTCCAAGACTACTGCCAAATGCTCCAAATGTTCTGAATATGTGGCACTGTACACCAAAATGTCGTCGAAAAAGACCAAGGCAAATTTCCGCAAGACAGGTGCCAAGGAAGCGTTCATAGCATGTTGAAATGTTGCTGGAGCACCCTTAAGCCCAAATGCCATCACACGAAACTCGTAGTGGCCATTGTGGGTCTGAAATGCTGTTTTATGTTCTTCCCCTGGAGCCAACCGAATCTGGTGATACCCAGCCTTAAGATCGAGCTTGGAAAACCAAGCTGCTCCTGCTAACTCATCAAGAAGTTCGTCTATAACAGGTAATGGATATCTCCCTTTAACTGTTAAAGCATTTAGGTGCCTATAATCCACCACCAGCCTCCAAGTGTGATCTCCTTTCTTTACCAGAATTACCGGAGAGCCAAAAGCACTGTTGCTATGGACAATGACACCTTGCTGTAGCAGCTCTTTGATTTGCCTCTCTATTTCAGATTTTAAATCTGGAGCAACCCTATAAGGCCTCATGGAAATAGGCCTTGCTCCGGGTATCAGGGGAATGTGGTGGTCATAGTTGTGCCTGGGAGGCAACCCAGAAGGAGCCTGGAACACTTCTGAATATTGGTCAAGCAATTTTTGTACTGCAAGAAGAATGGGGGTGGCTTCTGGGAGAACAACTTCCTGTATTAATTGCAGTTCTACCAAGGCATGAGACACCTCGATCCCTTCACCATTCAACACCACATACCTGCCATCTTTTGGAATAGCAATCCAACCATGCTCCCAGTGAGTGATCATATGACTGTATTTGGCTAGCCAATCCAAACCAAGTATACCATCATAGCTACCCAAATCTAAGATTTTGAATTCATCTGTGAATTGTGCTTCATCCATTGACCAGACTAGCTGAGGAAGATGCATAGTACTGGTGAGAAGTGTGCCTCCTGCAATCTGAACATTGACAGGTGTTGATAAGGGAGTAACTCCTGACAGTAAGTGCGCTTTCTGAGTATCCACAAAACAAGAAGAGCTTCCCGAATCTACAAGGAAAAATAATTGGTGGCCTTGGATATTTACTCTCAGCTTCATAGTTCGTGGGGCAGAGACAGCCAAATTGACAGTTGCTGCAGAAATTAACATCAGTTGAGTATCAGGTTGAGAATTATTACTGTCAGTTGCATCTTCTTCATTTCCACTAGCAGCTTGCATGAATTCTATCATCTCCTAGACCACATGTAGCTGTATCGCCGGTTTACACTTGTGTTCACAGCTGTATTTCTCCCCACATGTGAAACATAAATTTTTTGATCGGCGAAAATCCCTGAGACTGTTCCATTTGTCATCACTGCTTGGCCTATGTTGTTCAGTTGCGTGACGCTCTTCTACAGATTTCGACACCCACTTCGCTGGTGGTGGTGGTGGTGGCGGCATAGAAGAAAAGGGTGGTCTGCGGCTATAAGACACAGGACCAGATGACTGTTTATTGGTGTGCACCCACTACCCAGTTCCTCATACAGTAAGGCCAAGGTGTACGCTGTATCCAAATCTTTTGGCTGCTGGATTGCTACTAGAACACGTACCTCAGGAAACAGACCATCCATAAACTGAGTAAGATAATGCGGTGGGTCTGGTTTCTCTTCATAAGCACATATCTGGTCCATCAATTCTGAGTACCGGATCACATAATCTTCAACTGAGGAAGTCTGCATGATCTGAAACAGACGACGCACAAGGATTTGGTGCTGATTTCTGCTAAACCTTGCCAGTACTGCTTCTGTGAACTGTACCCAATTGGGACGAGGATGCTGTTGCAAGTAGGCCTCCAACCAAGTAGCTGCCGCTCCAGTAAACTGATCAGCCGAGTAACTGACCCACATATTCGACGGCGTCAGGCTTCTCTGAAAATTTTCCTCGCAATGCCTTTGCCATAATTTAGGATTTGCTCCATAAAATTGTGGCAGGTTGGCACGCGAGGTGGACCCAGATGCATCAGAACCATGTATAAACTAACAAGTATTTTGGTGCGAAGCAAGAGAATTCTGGCCGAGGTTCGTACCTCCGACCGGGGAAGACAAGTGCAGCGCACTGATCGTTCCCCGGTGCTGGTGTTCCTTGCAGTGCCCACCTGGGCCGACGGGTCCTCGTTCGCCTCCTTGGACAGGGAAAACGAAGATCCTTCCGCCACGGCGCCAGATCCATGGCGTAGAGCCCGATCCATGGTCGCCGCTAGGTCTGCACTCAAGGATGTCTTGATGGAGTCGAGTTCGGCACCGAGGGAGTCCTTGGCTGCCTGAAGATCGGAGCCCATCGACGTGCGTACGCCCTCCATCGTGGAGCTCATCTCCTTGAGCTACGATTTGGTGTCGGTGACGTAGACCTTGAGTGCATCGAGCAATTCTTTCTTGTACGCGATGAATCTCGTCTCGTACTCCTCGGTGGTGTCGGCCTTGAGAAGATCATAGAGGGCCTTCGCCTCTGGGGACAGATTGTCCATCGCCTTTGAGCGCTTGTGAGAAGAGAAACGAGTGTGGTGTGGGTGGGTGGGGATCTCCAGATCGGCGTACCGAGAAGGCTGTGATTACCAATTGTAAGCATCTACTAGATCCTACAGAGAATCATACAGAACATACACACGAATTGGAAAATTGAGTTGTTGTGGCTGTATTCCACCCATTCTCCCTCACAGCCAATTCATACACGGCATCAGCCGGTCCATTCTTCTTAACTTACAAGCCAAGTTTAAGTGGAGCAACTATCCTCGCCTAAATAGCACTCTGCCGTCTCTCTCGGTTACATGGACCCAATTGCCATCGCTGAGCCACCTTGGGGCCCAACGCTGCCTCCTGGGCCGGCCCGTCTCGGCTTGGTTACTTGGTGAAGCTTCACTTGTCGACGCACCGCTGCCAGGAGGAGACAGGTCGTTGACATTGCTTTATAACTTGTGGTGCATTTTACTTTCTAACGAGTGGAGTTGTTTGTAAAAAAACACAAAATATATATAGGATAAATACTTCCTACCCCTGGGTGTAGTTACTCCCATATCTATATACTTCCGTATGGAAGTATATACGATACTTTATCGGTTTGAGTATGTTCGTATACTATATCTAAGATACTCCAAACCAAGTTTGGTGAAAAAAATGCAAGTGAACCCATAGTTTGCACTATATATCCGAAATATATGCATCCGTATACGTAAAAAATGAGTCTACGTAAAAAAATAGACATATTGCCTACAAAGTAGTATATATACTTCCAAAATAGTCTTATATACTTCATACTACATGTACATACTCTCCGGTATGATAGATACTCCATAGATAATGAGAAACACGCGTGGGTGTAACTACACCCGGGTGTAGTATGAATATGTCCTATATATATATATATATATATATATATATATATATATATATATATATATATATAGAGCCCAACTATTCTCGAACCCCCCTTAAAAGGGGTTCTAGAATAGCTATTCTCGAACCCCTATTCCCGCTTTACCTTCTACTCCCGAACCGGAACCCCATCCCGACTCGGCTAACCTCAACCCCCGACCAAACCGAACCGCCTTCTACTGCCTGCGCTTCTTCCTCCCAACCACCCTCCACCCGCACGCCATCCCCAAATCCCGCTCGCCTTCTGGTTCCCCGCCGCCGGTCGGTGCCGCCGCTCTGTCTCCATCCACCTGCTCCCCGGCCCCGACCTCCTACCTCGATCGCGCGGCTCCGCCCACCCTACAGAATCGCGCCGCCTCCCACCCCCGACCAGCGCGAGACCCTCCACCCCCACCGGCGAGGCCCCTGCACCTCCGACCGGCGCAGCCCCCTCCACTCCGAACTGGCGCGATCCACTCCACCCCCAACTGGCGCGATCCCCTCCACCCCCGACCGGCGCCGGCCCCAACCCACATCCCTGACCTACTCCGGTGACCACCGGCTGGCTCTCCGGCGCCCAACCTCCCTATTCCGGACCGGATCTGTGGGGACCCAACACATCCCCGCCTCCAGCTTCCCGCTCTCCTAACCATGCGCCTTCTACGGGAGACAGCCAGTCCCCTGCATCCGCACAGCAGCCGGCCCCGAGCACCATCCCTCCTGGTTCCCTTCTCAAGCTCAAGGAAAGCCTCTGCCTCGCATTGTTGCGGTGCTGCTGTTGGTAATGGACTATCCTCCCTCTCTCTACTGTCCATTTGTTGTTCTTTAATTTTTATGGCAAATGCGAACCAAACCTAGGAAGAAATGCAATACATGTATGTGTTCTTTTAGGGAACAAAACATGTAAGTGTCGATGCATGTGTTCATGCGTGTCAGACTATAAGAAAAGGTAGAAGTTTAATTTTTTTACAAAAAAGATAGTTCGCTTATCATTTTGTACAAGTTCATTACAAAAAGATAGTTTGCACGTTCAGCCATAGGGAGTTCACTGACTAGGCGCGCAGGAATTCACCGGGCGCCGCACATGGAGATTCCACTGGTGCCTCTACTGAGCTCGGATCAGTCCCCGCGAAATTCAGCACTTGCCACGTGCGTTAATGTGAAGTGCCGCACTCGCCAAACTTCTGTCAAAAACTGTCACGTCGGCTTAAGCGGCAGTTCACTTAGTCGTGCTGTGCAGTTCGCAAATGGTGAACACTAAAGTTTAGAAACCATTGTATTGCATGGAAATTTGTCTCTGCATGTGCACAAGGTTTTTTTATGCAATCTATGTGCTAGTTGTTGCCATTGCAGTGTCGCTGCCCATTGTAGCTTTTCTTTGGGACAGATAGAGCCAATGTGTGTTGTTTTGTCTTTTTGCGGAGGCAAAACTAGAATGGATTTATCATTAGTGGAATTCCAAACTATATAAACTTTGGAAATATCATTATATTTGTTTGAGATAACTGGGATTAATATTAGTGGAGGCCTCGATTCATTCAGATTTTGCGTGCAGCATTCAGTTAGTCCTTAACATGTAGGGATTTCTATTTTCGTGCCCTCGGTTCCTTAGTTGTACTCAGTTTTCCCCAGCCCCTTAGTTTTTCCTCACTTTTCCCCAAGTCCTTGTTTGAAACCCGCAGAAGGCAGCTCAGACGGCAGGATTCCTGTTAAGTTGACCGCTCCGTTCTGACGTGTGGGGCCGCGTCGTGTGGGCCCGCGTCGCGTGGGGCTGGTAGAAAGGGACCGCGTGGGACAGGACGAGATTGCGTTTGGTTGCACGTGAGCAGGAGCTGGGTTTTGTCTCTCTCGGCCATTGGCATTTCCCTTTTAAGAGTACCTTTTCTGCCTCCTTCTCTCTGCCTTTTTTCACATAATTAGTATCAAATCTAGAGAAGCTTGCATTTCTGTCTTTCTTCAATTATTATTTGTGCCTTTTGGCCCTGGTTGTTTTCCCAATATGGCAGCAAATCTAGTAGGGAGCCCAATCTAGTACTCCATCTGGTCCATATGTATGTAGTTAAATCTAGAAGCAAATCTACAGGGAATGTACGATAAATTCACAAGGTCATATAGTAGAATAGGGATAGATAATATAGATAATAAGCTGCATTCAGCAGCCAAACATAGTAGGGTTCGAGGTTCTTCACAGCGATGACAGCACCATCATACTAACAACATAACAACGAGGGATCCCTAACTAACAACAAAGGGATCCCAACAACAAAATGGAGGAGGCAAGAAGACACGTCCGGACTCCGCCTACCCCATCTGCCTCTGCCTCCACTTGTTGCTCCCCTTGGGAGCCTTGGGCTTGAGCGGAGGCATGCGCCCGCCGGAGATCTCCACCCGCCGGATCTGCGGAGGTGCATGCCGAGCGCCAAGTGCTTGGCGCGGAAGGAGTTGGGGTTCACCGACGCGCCGACCTTGGGGTTGGTGTGGCCGATGTTCTCGGCATGCGTGAGGACGCAGTTGAAGTCAGTGCCGCCGAGCCTCCTAGTGCAGAAGGGGCACCTGTAGACACCCTTGGCGACGTCGAGGTAGGAGACATATCGGCCGACCTGCAGCCTCCGCAAAGACTGGCGAGTCTTGACGTCATGGTGCTCGTCGTCGCTGCCGACGTCGCTGCCAGACAGCTGATCCATATCAAACGGGAATTTATTAGTGAATGAGTTGCAAACGTGCATGATAACAAAGTTAGGAAAAACAGAGGCAGCCTCAGTTAGAGTGGACACGATTATATGTGGTGTAAGCGAACCAAAGCTCATGCACAACAGATTTGTACACAGAAATGGTTCGCTGAACCCTCCCTGTAAAAATCTGTGCCCACCGATTCATCATAGGCAAAGAAACAGATTCCAGATCTGAACTTGAACACATTCCAGATTATTTGCAAAATTAAACGGTTGATATCTTTTGATTCGTGCATAAAATAACTGATTGAGATCCTATGATTACTTGCATAAATTAATTGATTGAGATCCCATTATTACTTGCATAAATTAACCGAACGGCCGAAACCCAAATCTTGAACGAAATCAAGGAGGGATCAAAGCAAAATGGAATAAAATCGGCGCAAATATTAGCCCAATACTCATCCATCCACAGATCCATCTACACCAGCACAAATAGGGTTCAAAAAGGAATGGGGAACAAAAAGGAAGCAAACCGTAGTTATTACCTCGTTCCATGGGTCCTCTATGGAGGTGTCGTAGCGGTTCGGGGCGGGACGTACGGCACCGGCTCGTAGGGGTCCCATCCCGGTGGGATCTGACCGCGACCGGCGGCAGCAGCCTCCGATGCACCGGCGGAGGCGGCGGCGACGTCCGTTGAGGGGACGGCGGCGACGTCCGTTGAGGGGACGGCGTCGAAGAGGGAGGCGTCGCGCTTGGAGCCGACGGCGCCGTGGACGATGGGATTGGCATTCTCCTTGTCCATCTCGCCGGCAGAGGAGAGGGAGAGGGAGAGGGTTTTTTTCTTTGGAGAAGATGATGGGACGTGAGAGAGGCGGCGTTGCGTAGGCGAGTGAGAGTGACAGAGATAGTGGGAGGAGGCGTCTATAAAGGCTAGTGGTGGTTAATGCGACCCGCGTCCTACGCGTCCACCGCTGCACGTCTGCACGTCTTGGACTTACGCAATGCGCCACGCGTCCACGATTGCACGTCTTCGACTTCTGCACCGCGACCGGCGTCTACGCGTCAAATATTGCACGTCTTTCATTTCTGCACCGCAACACGCGTCCTCGAGTCTAACCCTGAAAATTTAGATATACTCAGTTATAACCTCGAGCATTATACTAGCATTTTTTGTGTGCTCAGTTTTCCCCTTGAGTGCTAGTCTTGGCTAGTGCAATATGCTCAGTTTTACCCTCAAGTAGCTGGTCAACAGACAGTCAACAAATGGGATTAACTAGTTAAATGAGTCATTTAATGTGCAAAAATTCCGAAAAATAGTGGCACATACTCATGGAGTCTTTACCACAAATTTCCAGTTCTCAAAACATAGATAAGTCATAGATAAATCAAGTTTTACCACAAATTGCCACTTCTCAAAGGCCTTCTCAAATCACCTAGTAGCTATGAAGGTGCATGGTTTTCCACAATAAGCCCTTCCCAAAACAGCTTTCCCCAAAACATACTTTGTCTAAATGAGACCACAATTCTCACACTCATGTATATTTGTATTGCAAATAGTTTGAGATAGGCCAAGATGGGTTTTATTCTACAAAACACGCATTTTTCATTTTTTAAATCTCATATTTGAATCCCTTAGTCTGTTTATTACATAGGTGCCCTTGGTTTCTTGATACTACTCAGTTTTGCCCTCTCCCTCCACAAATTCTCTCACACGTGCAACATTGCCCTGATTGGTCTAGCCCATGTCACGCGGATCGTGCCCGCCGACCGTTGATCGTATGATCTAACGGGCAGGATAACCCCTCCCTCTCTCGTCGGCGGTTACCTTCCACTCTCTAAGTTTGCTAAATGGCGGTTTTACGTATTTATTTTCACGCGCTAAAAATTATAAACTCTTTTAGGCATTACTTTTCACGCAAAAAATGATAAACCATCACCGATTTGTTGTAGCCATAAATTTTCACGCAAAAAATGATAAACCGTCACCGATTTGTTGTAGCCATTAATTTTCACGAAAATCCCAAATGATAAACCATCACCGATTTGTTGTAGCCATTACTTTTCACGCAAAAAATGATAGACCATCACCGATTTCTTGTAGCCATTACTATTCACGGTAAAAATGATAAACGAACCAATCTATCTATCTCTCGTATTTGAAGTTTGGAAGGGTTCACCATCTAGTTATGTTAACTTTCGAGGTTTTGATCTGAAAACAAATGGGTATTATAAAGGGAAATAAAAGTTCAAAAAATGTAAAAACGAAACAATCTACCTATCTTTGTATAGAAGATCGTCTGTATGATTTTTGAGGTCATTTAGAGAAGGTAGAAAAAATCCCTTTTGAGAAGGTCGAAAAAACCTAACTTGTTACAAAAGCTGGTTTCAGTGAGACCTAACCAAATTTGGCATACATTATGCCATATCTATAACAACAAGGAATATCTAAAAGGGAAAGTTTCACAAAATTTGAAATTTATGGCGAAAATGATGCCATACATGATGCTGTTTTTCGAGGTTTTGAAATGATTATAAATTGGATATTATAAAGGGAAATAAAAAGTTCAAAAAATATAAAAACGAAACAATCTATCTATCTATGTATAGAAGATCAGCTGTATGAAATTTGAGGTCATTTAGAGGAGGTAGAATAAATCACCTTGTTAGAAAAGCTGGTTTCAGTGAGACGAAACGGCATGCGTTTAAGCAAAGTGATTTTTTCGAACATCTCCAAATGATCCCAAATTTGCCATACATGATGCCATACGTGTAACAACAAGGAACCCTATCTAAAAAGTGTCAAAAAAGTTTGCCCAACCGTATAGCTCTATCAAAAAGAACCTCACCATGGCGCTAGTATAATTTTGGGCTTACTTACAAACTTTCGTTACCTAACCTTCAACACGAAACTTGTTTCAAATCACTTTTGGCGTACAAGAAACAAATCCCTCCTTGATTCGAGCACCACAGCCTCCAAACTTTGCCGATGCCGATATCGGCATGGTCAGAACGGCTATGCTCGACGCCACTGCTAGGTCACCGTCGGGATATGCACCCTCAATCCCGTCCCCTCATTCGATCACTGACACACCAGAGATACCACCGAGGCCAATGCCGAACGTACATGCTGATGCCAATGCCGAACATGCATCCACGCCGATGTGGGCACGGCCACGCCGCCCCGCTATGTTGGATGCCACAGACCACCGCGAGGTCTTTCCCTTCGCCACCACACTCTTCTAGCACCCATCTATACACGCCAGAAAGGAGAGACACTAGTTTTCTCTACATTGCTCGCGTTCGTGTCGGACACGGTCAGTCAAAGTTTTGAGGTAGTCGTCGATGTCGTTGACCATTTCTTCTCTTCTTTGCATGGTTAAACGCGTCTAGTTCATATCTATCTAATGCGTCTGGTCTCGCCTCATGCAGTTCTTTGTGGACGTCGATCTCATCTCGGCACTCCGCAGGCCACCTCCTCCGTGCCATCGCTGTAGAGCTCCGTTTAAAAATCTAATCCTACCCGTGTATTGCCCCTTGTATCAGCGCCATGGCCCCACTTGTCATTTGATATAGCGAAGCCCCACTCGTTCGCGTTTTGGTCAGGGATACAGCGATGCTTATGGTCAAACAAAGATGGATGGTCTAACGTGTCTTTGCAGGCTCTACGTGGCCCCACTAGTCAGAAGATAACGGTCAACCGTCGGGCAACCGGGCGTTACATCACGTGTGATGGTTTCAGACAAACGCTTGGGTAAAACTGAGGAAAAACTAAGGAGCTGGGGAAAACTGAGCACAACTAAGGACCCGAGGGCACGAAAATAGAAATCCCTAACATGTATGGTAGTATGCTTACACTTATGACTACTGAAATTATTTATTTATGACTCTAGTTCACATGCATCGATGCGAGTCCGGCGACACCCTACCCGTGAGTTCACATGTGCAGCCACAGGAGTTCACACATGCAGCCCCCCGTCGTCCACCACGAGCTGCTCGACGTCCCCAGCATCTCCGGCACCCTGCCACGGTAATTCACCACACGCCACTCTGGTTCACCACACGCAATCCGTTTGCACTGCCCGCTGGTAGCTCCACCAGTGAGCACCTCCAACAGCATCGGCGTGGACTCCCACAAGCACAGGGCAATTATCTGTTATAAAAATTGCATCTATGGAGTTTGCTTTGATCTTTAGTTGTCTGAAGTTCACTTCCTCCGTACTGCGGAGTTCGTTACAAGTACACTTGTTCCCGCATGAATTTTCTTGCAGTTTAGCTCATCGGGCAGGCATACTTTGCAATTTATTTGTTTTTGTTACGGAAGTTTGCTTTGTCCACTGATTTTGGCTAAAGAACACAGCAGAAAGTTAACTGTAAAAAAATAGAATAGAAGTTACTTTATGTATGAGAGATAGAATTCTAGACCATCCACAAGAAAAAGTTGTCCAAAAAGTTCACTTTGTTCATGAGGAGTTGTTAGTATTATGAAAGTTCACTTCTCTTTGCCACGGAATCCACTTTGGCCCATTCGGGAGATTCACTTTTAGTATCAGGATATTCACTTTTAGTTTCAGAAGTAAATAGAAGGTAGTGAATGTCTAGAATATTGTTGATGTATATATTCCATAGGCGAAGTTCATTTGATCTATGCGCGAAGCTCACCTCTTCTTTTTTGGGGAGTTCTCTATGCCAATTATTCTAATCGGCAAGTTCACACCAATTTCTCGTCTAAGTTCATTATCTCTCAATGTGAAAATTTGTTTTTATTTTGTGTGAAAGTTCATTACGCCTATTTACTTAGAAAAAGGGTAAACAGTATGAAGTCCACTTATTAAGAATGAAGAAATAACTACTAATGTAGTTTGGTGAAATAGAATGAGCACGTGTCAAAGCGTTTAATCTGTTTAAGGTATTACCAACTAGCTAGAAGCCTATCATTTTTTTGTCATTCTGTGGCAATAGCATTTGTGCTTGAACTAGGAGTGCTTGTACTATATACTGGACTACATCTGAAACTATCACCTTGATAGGGCATTGAGTACTCATTTTATTCCCATTTTACATCAGGTGATTGCATCTGGGCAGTTCACCTCGCCCCCATCAGGAGTCCACCATGAATCACACCGGAGTCCACGAAGCTCCGAGCTCGATCGCTGCCCCTGCGGACGCACCAGTCCTACCCCCTTACTGGAAGTGCAGGTGCGTGTAAACTAGCAGAACACAGTTCCTATATCAGAATCACACAGTGTTAAACCATCAGCTTGGTTTAAAAGCATGATGTATTTTCTCGGGAGTTCTTGTTCAGAAAATTTTATTTAAAAGTCTGTTGGGTGAGATGTTTCTTGTAAAATAATTGTAGAGTAGACCATCAACAAATGCACTTCATAAATTCTTGAAGTTCACTTGTTCATCTTAAGAAGTTGTCTTGAAGCGACAGTTTACTTAGTTCGCAAAACGGTGAAAAACATGAAAACATAAATGTTTTGGCCACGAAGTTCACTTTTTGAACGCGTGAGTTCATTTTCTTCTACATGTAAGTTCATTTTTTGCGAAGTTCATTTTATGCCCCCTCTCCAGCTAGAACGCCATGTCCACTGCTGCTGACCTCCGTGAACGCGGGAGTGCGCATACGTTGCCTCGGGAGTCAACCTGAGCCAAGGAGGGAGTCCATTGGGAGCAGCGGCAGGAGTTCGGTGCCGTTTTCCATCAACTCCAAAGAGCCTGCTTGTCAGGATCCTGTTGCTGACCAAGCCGCTTCTGTCAACGTCTTACTGCTGAAATATAGGTATTTTGTTTCTTGTCAACTCCAGAGCTCTTATCGCCGTGCCTGGGCAACGTCTAGCGTCCTGCCCCGTACTCTAAACTGCTGCTGTTACTGCTTCTCGACTACTGCTGCTTATGAGTGAGTGATTTTGTTTACAGATGTTGTGTTGGAGATTCACCAATTTCTGGCCGTAAACTGTTTAATTACCCATTGCTCTTTCATACTTGCATGTAAGAGAATTGTAAAATAGACCATCAACAGTGCACTCGTTAAAATTTAAGAAGTTCACTTTTATCGCAGTTCACTTCTTTTGTTTTATAGGAGTGCATTCCCTTGCTGCCAAGAATGGCCCAGAAAGTTCAATTTGCTTAAGCCCTTCTCGGTTGGTTGAAAAGTTCTGTTATTTCGGACACAAAACTGACCAGCAACGACCTCACCCATAAAAATGAAAAAGAAGCAGTTCAGGATCGACGCCGCGGAAGTTCACTAGTGTCCACCAACAGCTGGTTAGTTAAATCACTTCTTGGGACAGCCCCTTTGTTCCTCTGTATGTATTTGATATAGAGAAACAAAGGTTGATCCTTCTACGGAACAAAGTTAGTAAACATTGTTCACCATTGTGAGTTCACTTGTTATTTTCTTGGAGTTCGTTTTCTGACTGACTCTTTTGTTCAAAAGCGAAACAGAGAAAATGCATTGCTTTGAAGTTCACCTTTGTCTCTCTAAAAGTTCGGTTTTATATTACTAGAAAGTTCCACCTTTTTTGAGTAAGCGATTTTTTGGTTGGAAGAATTTTATTCGACTTGCATGGAAATTTAGTTTACCATAAAAAGGAAGCCCACTTATTGAACTCATGCTATGAGTTCGTCTTTTCTTTTTCAGGAAGTTCACTTTGTCGTATCTCGTAACTGTAGGTATTTTTTACAATGCATAGCATTTGTGTGCTTGAACTTGGAGTTCGGAAATGTGTGGTCGGATAATTGCAGCAGTGCACTTGTTTCGCGAGAGAAGTCCGCATGTATATATCAGGAAGGCGTTAGTTCTGCATCTGAGCATGCTACCTCTATCTCCAATTGATTTCTTGTCTCTCTAGTTAATTTATACAATGGACATTTATACTCTACATCAATTTATTATTGATAAGTTTGATAGCTTTAAAAGATAGAAGTTCATGTCTTTCACATTTGAAGTTTACTTATTATTGTTTTGGAAGTTTCCTTCATCCACTAGATTTGATACAAAAGCACACAACAGAAAAATTGCGAAGTTCGCTTTTATTTTAGACGCAAGTTCGGTTCTTCCACTACGGGAGTATACCTTTTTATTTTCTGAAAAGAGTTTATTTTATCATAGATGAAAAAGAAAGAAAATCACTTTATCCACCGTATAAGTTCACTTTTATTTTTCATCCAGTTCATTTCATTTTATGAGTGGTCAAGTTATTTCATAGTTCACTTCGTGCTCTGCTGCCAGCAAACATGAAGTGCACAGGCTGCATGGTAGTTCGATTTTCATAGTTTCACTGTGAGCGGTTCAGTTATTGCATAGTTCATTTTTTTAATAGTTCGCTTCGAACATGATGAAGTCTCAATTTGTACTACATGGTAGTTCATTTCAGTTTTACATGAAACAGATTAAATGCTCATAGAGAGTTCATTGTTGTAGATTGAAGTTCACTCCGTAATAAAGTGAAGTTCAATAGATACAAAAATACTAAAGTTGGCTTTGTACATACTTAAAGCCAGTGCTCGAATAATTTGTGTTTACAGCCAAACAATTATTAGTAAAGAGTTATGTGACAGTGACTAACAACATCTTGTTTTGTCAGATAAAAACTAGGTAAACACTATGGGGCTGCCTAACTCCAGCCAGGGCAAGGACGTACCTTCCATTTTCCTTCACTTGTTAGAATAATCGAGAGTCCACTTATCAAGCTATCTTCTATGGCGTCAGCAGCCATCCTCCTCCTAGGCGCTGGACTCGCATGGACTTCCTGCTGGTAAGACCCGAACTTATTTCAGCGTTGTAAATGTGACTTGAAGCGGAAGTTCACTTAGTAACTCTGTGTAGTTCGCTAGTGGTGAACAATGAAGTTTAGAAATAACTATTATCCGCCAGTTCACTTCGAGCACATGCAAACTTTATTTGTTAGTGCAGTTCACCAGGTTTTTTTTGTCTAAAAGTTAGACAAAAGGATTAACTCTCCTTTTCAGGACATTCACTCTGTCGGGGCAAAAAAAGTTTCACATTTTATTGTCTTAAACTTCTGTAGGAAGTTCATTCATTATTTTCCAGAAATTTGAATCTTTGGTAAAAATGCCTACAAATTTTTAGATTATCACAGACAAATTTTGGTACTGGTATGTTTCACCATGTATCATTTAAGAAGTGATATTCTGATTGTTGCTTGACCATTTTTCTTTCCGATGTTTATTTAACGTCTCAACTTTAAAAATCATTGCATGTAATAACAACGGGTTTCCAGTTGTGCACGCATTTGGGTCATTCACAACTGATTTATTTACTGATACACGATCAGTGTGCTCGCAAGATGAAGATATCTGCTATCAGGAAGTTTGTGTAGATATTCAAAATCTTGTGCGACATTTGTTCAGTTCAGTTAGCTAGCTATCATATGGAAGTACAGTTAGTACATCTCATTCCTATCTTAAACAACCTTTCTCTGTCTTTTCCATCCATGATTTATAAGTGTTCTAATGCCAAGCTTGATAATTATGCAAATTGGACTAAATAAAATGACAGCTCCAAATTCTCTTATATGGGCAATTATTTGTTAACAAGCATTGATGTTTGTATGCTAGTAACCAGCCTGGTCTATTTCTTGCAGTTTCATGTGCAATAGTGATAGCTTGGGAGAAGAAAGGTGTCAAGTATCCAGCGAGCACGCCCCTGCTACATCAATGGACGCTGCTGCAAGCTCAAGCATGCGCAATCCATCCCTGACTTTAGAGATTGGAAGTTCACATTATAAACCTGAACAGTTCACTTTAAGCGGCGCTGCATTTTAGTCGGCCATTTCCTTTGACACACCGAGCTCTGAAGTTTGCTGGGACTGATTTGTGAAATCCAACTTTTCTTTTGCGTTTTTCTTTCATGCGAATCGAATGCTCTTGCAAATTGGCCAAACGTGATGAGACCTGACATTGTACATGTATGATTTTAGATAACTTTTATATTGTGTGGAGTTCACTGTTCGGCAGCAGTTAAGGTTTGTTGACAAGAAGAAATAAGCTGTTTGCTAACAAGAAATAGTTTGTGTTAATTTCCAGAAAGACAACTTATGTGAACTTTTGAAGATTTAATCATACTACTTTGTGGAGTTCACTTCTCCTATTCGTGATGTTCATGTATCCTGATGCTTCACTTTAGATTTTCCCTGCTAGATGGATTTTCATTTGAGTCTGCTAGATGAATTATTCCTGAAGTTCACTTCCAATGTTTGTGCTGCGGGGCTATGTGTTAACTTAACTGTTATGTATCTGGTGGAGTAGTACACTTATTTGTGAAAAAGATGTGCAGCCTACCGTATGAGAAGTTTACTTCTTCCACATGAAGTTTGTGCATCGAGTAAATGTGTAGCAACCAGGTGCTACTTCTACTGAACCTTAAGACTGGTTTTGAACTGCTAACTTGGATGTGTACGTTTGTGATTTTAATTTTACAAATTTCGTTTTCGCATAGAATAATAAAGTTGTGTGAAATGTGTTGTGGCACACGGGTAGTGCATTCACTTGTCTTTTGTCAATATTATATTTCAACACGGAGGATGTTCATCACGCACATTCTGGAAATTTGTTTTTGTTAATATTCACTTTTTTACGGAGCGAAAGTTCACTTTGAACCATGTAGGAAGTTCAATTTAAACATGCCCGAAACTTTTATACCGCGATGGAAAATTCACTAATAGATATGGGAAAGTTCACTTTCATATTCGAGCAGCTCACACACTTATGGGTGGAAATCATACACATAGAAACCATCCGTACGACTACCGATTGCATAAATCGAATAACTCCACGTACAATTAGCACTAAATATAACTCTATTAATACTCTAACATACCGCAATGCCACACCTAATCAATCTAGATGAGCAATTTCGAAAAGTTCTCGTGTCGGCATTATGTCCGCTGTGTGTATTTCTAAAATTAAATTTAAACCGTTTAAAATTTTGAAAAAAGTTCAACATGAAAAAGTTGCGCCTAATAAATATCTTTTCAGCATAATATTATTTGGAACATTCCGACAAGTGGTTCAAAAATAAGGTCCAAAAAACAGTACGAAAAACAGAGAAAAGCGGAAATCGGAATCACGTATTTTCGAATCTGCTCCTAAACCGTAAAGAATTCGGGAAAACTTCCTACATAAACAATTTGCGCCTAGTCAACAGCTTTCCAACGCCATATCATAAGCATAAATCCGATAAACCGTTTGAAAATTAAACCCCCAAAACTGCACGAAAAAAGGGAAATCCGCGAAAACGTTGTTTTGTATATTTAAAATTAGTTTTAAACAATATAGAATTTGGGAAAACAATGAACACGAAAAAGTTGCGAAATTTCCATATGAATCCAATGGTATATTATATGTACCATTCCGTTAAGCGGTTTGAAAATCAGCCTCAAAACATTGTCCGCAAAAAACATGGAATTATAGTGTTCCGTCAAGAAGTTCACGTGCAAATAAGTGGGAAGTTCAGAAAGGGTTCGAGAATAGCTATTCTCGAACCGGTTCGAGAATAGCAGACCTATATATATATATATATATATATATAGGGTAGCTACCCACTCTCAGTGTACCGTTAGATGGAACACGCAAAGATTCGTGCTGGTCAAACCACATCTAGGTTAGCTGATGCACTTAGCACATAACACACCATCACACCATCGAATTCCTTTTTCACTTTCTAGTTGAACGTGAGCCAGTTGGCAGGCAGTGTCAGTAGGTGCATGACTGCACCATTTTCATTCGTACTTTTGGCACAAAAGCGTAGCTAAAAAAGTTAAACAAAGATGTAGTATTTTCCTTTGGAGATTCTTCTCTGCTGACATCTTATCTTTTCGCTGCCAAATATTCCTCTCTCCTGTTTAAACAGTGACCATAAAGCATTACAAAGCTAAAATCAGACATATGAATATTGATTGGGTACAGTGAATGACTATGATGGTTTGATCGTGCGCACCCCTTTTTATTTCCTAATGGGACCGGAGATTCTAGCAGGTGGTGCCACTAGATGTGATGGAAAAAGTTGCTCCAAACTCTAACTATCCAGAAAAAGCTAGACCAAAATTCTAATCACATGCATGCAACGATTAGAGCACGCAACCATGTCCTAGTGCAACAAAAAAAATAACCTTTTTCTTATTCAGCTACAGTCAATTTTCCTTCCATACGAAAGGTAATTTTGATGCTTTACAGAAAAATTGACGATAGTTCTTGTTGAGAAGGACGCACCAAAATTTACTTTTTTAAAACGATAGGCACACAAAACAAATTTAGTAGACCGGCAAATTTTTCTACAGCAAGCGACTTGAGAACTTCGCACGTAGCATCTGTTAAGGAAAGGTACTGTGTAAATGTAAAAACATGTATGCTCCAATTTGGATGTACATGCTAAAAAATAAATAGCAACCTAACAAAACATAAAAGAAAGATACATCCCCAGAGAGAGAGAGAGAGAGAGTGGTGGAAGATAAAAAAAAAGTAGTATTCTCTCACCTGACAAATTTTTCTCTCACCTGACAAAAAGTCTTCTCTCTACTCACTTTATCTCATTCAGAGATTCCATGCATGCCTTCTCGTACACGACCCACTCAGCAACTAAGAGAGACTAGAGTGATTAGTGGCACTAACATGGTCAACAAGTGGCGGCACAAAGAGAATCCAACGTACTAACATTCGGAAGTATATACGATACTTTATCAGTTTGAGTATGTTCCTACACTATATCTAAGATATTACAAACCAAGTTTGGTGAAAAAAATATAATTGAGCATGTAGTTTGCACTATATATACGAAATACATGCATATGTGTACGTAAAAAATGAGTCTACGTAAAAAAATATGCATACTGCCTACAAAGTATTATATATACTACCAAATTAGTTTTATATACTTCATACTACATGTACATACTCTTAGGTATGATAGATACTCTCTAGATTATGAGAAACACGCGTGGGTGTAACTACACCCGGGTGTAGTATGAATATGTCCTATATATATATATATATATAGAGCCCAACTATTCTCGAACCCCCCTTAAGAGGGATTCTAGAATAACTATTCTCGAACCCCTAGTCCTAACCCAACCGAACCACCGAAGAGCTCCCGTTCGGCCTCGGAAAACCTACCGACGCGGACGTGAACCTCACACAGTTTATTCCTTATCGAGAGGGAATCGCGCCGCCCGGACCCAACTCCCGCCCGCCTTCTTCCCGGCGGCCGGCCCCAACTCCCGCCTAACCTTCTTCCCCGACGGCCGGCCCCAACTCCCGCCCAACCTTCTTCCCCGGCGGCAGCCCTCATCCCACCGCCCACCGCCCGCCTCCTTCCCCGACCGTAGCTCCCCACCACTCGCGCTCGAAAAAATCGAGGCACCCAGCCGTACTGCCCCCATCTTCCACCTACCTCGGCCCCAAATCCCACCTCCGCCGGCGCCGGGAGCTCGCCACCACATAGGCGCCGCCTCCCGCGAACGTAGAAGCCCGGTGGCGCCCCTCCTCCCAGCTCGCGCGCCCATCTCCTTCCCTACAGATCTTGAGCCTCCCATCCCATCCCATGCAGTATGCCCGCCGCTGCTCCCAAACCCTGCACCTGGCGCGCCGCCCTCCCCTTCCATGCATCTCGTGCGGAGCCCTTCCCCTGCAGACCACGCGCCGGCAGAGAATACGGACTCCTCCGCCGCCCTTCCCTGGAGACCATGCGCCGACGATGATCAGAGGATCGTCCGCCCTGTCCCCTGCAGACCACGCGTCGGAATCCGCGCCGCCCTTGTGCTCCCGGCCGCCGCCGGCTAGGAGTCCCACCACAGGCGCCACTCCGCCCTGGAGTTCATCGTCCCTGCCTCGACACGCGCCACGATCGATCTCCGTAGAACGTGCTGCGTAGCCACCGGCTCCCACGTTCCCCCGATGTGAACTGCCTCGATGGGCCCTGGTGTCAAGGTCTTCTACTCCTGCTCTGATGCCGGCTTGCTCTCTGCTACGGCTTGTCTTGAAGGCTGATGATTTCTGCTCTGAAATTCAGTTCCGTTTTTGGCAGTGCTATGGTATGAACTCGTGTGAGCCTGCAACTGAACTATTACTAGTCTTGGAATTGTTCTAGTACTATATCTGTATCAATTTGATACGTTATGAGATATGAAAAGGATTTAAAACTGATTAGTTATGAGACACAATGCTAGTTTGCTCGTTATGAGACACAATGCTAGTTCCCTTGTTTCTCTTTTATTTCTTCTTAAACAGTGCCTCCACAAAATGCTAGCCCGGCCTCCATCTCTCTTGATCTGTGTACATGGTGGCAGGGCCCTGGTTCATGATGGCTCATTGACTCGGCGTCCTTTTTTCTAGTAATTCTGCAGGTTGTGTGGAGAATCGTTTGAGAGTTTAATCGAGTTGTTGGTACAGATTCCGGCCTAGAATTTCACTTCATTTTTGGATTGATTTGGTGCTGGTTGATTTGGTGTCTGAAATTTATATAGGCTAAATTTGGACAATTACGTCACACAAAATAATTTCAGAAGTTCACTTTTCGATATGAGAAAAGTTCATTACTTGTTTCTATGACGATGTCTTTTTGGAAAAATAGTACAGGAAAGATATGCATTTGCTGTTGATGTGTGTCTAATAGGAAAATAACTCAAGTTCACTTTTTGTATTGACAAAGTTCACTTTTATATTCCCATGAGTTAGGGGAGCACAAGGTCATTCTCGATTTGTTGCTCGGCTGGTGGAGTCCATGATAAGTTCAGATGTGGGAGCCTATAGTAATAATACTACCACCTTCCAAATTTAATTTAATATTCATAGATCCTGGTTCTCTCCTGCAATTTATAATTTACGTACGAATTCAGAAAGTTCACATTTTGTATGTACGAAGTTCGGTTCCAGTTCTTTTCAAATATGTAAAACAAAAATTAAGCTCATGTAAAAGTCAAACATTGCAGGGCAGGGAGTCTAGCTTCGTGCGTTGCCTCTGAACTGCTGCACGGTGAGCTGCACGAGGCAGATTTCGAGTTGCATCAGGCGGTGGTGGATGGGAGGTCGAAGAGGGGCCGCCGGTGTTGTTGTGCGAGGAGGTGCGCCGATGCTCTGTATTCGAGCGTATCATCTAAAGCACAGGTACTGCTGCTACACCACAGCTGCTCCTCCTCTCAATACTTATCCATTCAAGAGTTTGCTAAAAGTTCAGTTCTTCTATGAGGGGAAGCTCACTTGTTTATTTCCTTGTATGACTCTACACATGTATGCTTATGCAAACAGTTTAGAGGACAACTTACCATTTTCATGTACTGATTATAGAAGATTACGATTGCTTTGAAAATATAAGTTCACCATATGCACATATGAAGTTTACTTATTTTTGTTTTGAAGCTCGTATTGCCCCACCCTTCTGAATTTCTAAACCTCATTGTTGCACCCCCTGCTGCTGCCGATGCACCGCAGAACAGGCACAACCACTTAAATCGCGAGAAACCACTTAAATGTTTTGAGACTACATAAACAGAAAAACAAAAATATCTCTGTTTGTACAGTGGAAGTTCACCTTACATAAATTATCAAGTTCGCTCTCAGTTTAGTTCACTCCCAGGCTAAGTTGCTCTCGAACTCGCTTATTGAAATAGTAAACTGCTATGTGTGTATTGCGGCTGCCGTCTTAATTTTTTGTTGTTACATATGCTGTGAACTTTCATCTCTGGAGGTAAAAAAATATAGGAATCTGTTGATGTTTGTTTTATAATCATGCTTGAAGTTCACCTCCTTTTTTCCTGGGAGTTAGCCTTGTCCATTTTTGTTCTCTGCATGCTCCAAGATCTTGCGCCGATGCCAGCTAACTGGAGGTTAAACATGGCATAGGTCAGGCAGTAGGGTGTGCACCCATAGCTTGCCTCTCCGGTAGAGCGGGAAGCAGCTTCTGCCAGCGGCGGAGTGCACAGCTAGCAAGAACACGGTTAACAGCTAGCAACAACACGGTTCAGTTAATTACAAAACAAAACTACATGTGAACCGGCTATTCTCCTTTTATTTTGTTTCATAGCTCCATGTAGACTCCACTTTCTGTAGAAGTTGTCAAAAAGTCATCATTGGCAGTACACTTCTATCAAGTTAGAGTTATGCACTCGTTAGGCCCAAGAAGGTATGCTACCGTGTAAGTAAAATAAAAATAAAAAAGACACTTCTTCCTACTGGATTCGTGTGTAGATGAGGTTCCATTCTTGTTCTGCTACTGGTAAGAAGTTAGCTCCTCTCTCCTGTCACAGTTCTCTCTATCAATTGCCAATTTTTAATGCTTCGTAGCATGGTACTTGCCGTACTTGCATAATATATGCTGCTGCTTGTTATATTCAAAACTTCTCTAGGTTTTAAGTCATGCCTATGCGAGGTTAGCAACGTACCTCTGTACTAATTCTGACTACGTGTTTGTTTTAATATCATCTCTAGTAGTTCTGATGTAAACCTGCACCAGTGCCCTCTGTCTCACACTAATGAGGGTGAGTGGGTAGATGTTCACACATAAATTTTGTGTAGTTCAGACATGGGAGCTAGGCAACTCACTGTACAGATACGTCTCTCCAGGTGTAGTCTCAAAACACAATCACAAATGGATAAATGCATGTTTCGTGCTGCCCCAGGAAGTTCAGTTTTGCACCGTGCGCGGTTCACCAGTGTCAAAAGATTGGGGTGTGGCGGTTTCGATGGCGCTGCCAGGGTTAAAGACGTGCACGCCTGACACAGCAGGACACTACTGAATCAGCTTTAATGGAGCTTCTTTGAGTTGAGCAGAGCTTGCAACCGATAGCGTCGTCCAGAGCCTGTCCTGTGAGTGTTCCTGCTTATTTTTGGTTGATGCTTCATTGAGTGCTCCTTTTGTTTCTCTTCCGATAAAGAATATTCTTCTTTGCAATATTTGCATGGACACAGTAGCAAAAAGTCGATAGGTTGCAAAATAAAGTGAATGCATTTATAGTTCACTCCGACCCTTCCTCCTAGGCTTAGCAGGATAGGTGTAGGATGGGTGAAGTTCACTTTTTGTAATCCTTATAGTTCACTTCTCCTTAGTATCGTCTGTGACCGAGTGGCCATGGCGAGTTCACTGTAGGCCATGGTAGCAGTTCACAATCTATGGAATTTGTTCCCTACAAGTGTTTGCTTCTATGTCTACAAAAATGAATTATGCTTGAAAAAATAATTTCCACCAGAATATGCTCCTAATTTACAAAAAATGGCTTTGCAGTAACGTAGGAAGTTCACTCTTTAATTAAAACTGGTTCAATACCTGAAAAACAAAAAATCCTGCGCGGAAAAATAATCTTTATAAAATTGCATGTCCGGAGGTCCACTTGGTTACGACCTGGAAGCTCACAATTCATAATCCACTTTCTTATCTGAAGTTCACTTTCTCCCTACCGCGAAGTTTGGTCAGGTACATGGGAATTGCAGCTAATTAAAAAGCAATGTGGTTCGGAGGTTCACCTTTTTATTTTCTGAAAGTTCAGTTCCTCCATTAGGGGAAGATCACGTGTTTTTATCATGTGTTGAAACTCAAATATATCTCGTTAATCAACTTTTATAACAATGCTGCTCTGCGAGTGTATATCTTGCTTACAAAAGAAAGTTTACGTTTCATTTTGTAGAAGTATACTGGACGCGCTGGTATTGCTAGTCATTGATATTGAAGCTGCTACTTGTGAATCCATATTCTGTACATATGCAAATGAGTAATTTTTTTGCCCTACAGGTATATGCTTTTATATCAAAAACATGAGTTATTTTATATCAAACCGAACTCGTGTGAGCCTGCAATTCAATTATTACTGGTCTAGGAATTGTTCTAGTTCTGTATATGTATCAAGTTTTGGATGGACGGTTGCACTAAAACATGACTTATGATGTGCATCGTACACATTATCTATATTTTTGGAAGTTCAGTTTTCTTTTCTCAGAAGTATACTTGCTATTGGGAAGTGTAGGTGTATTGTTGTCTCCAAAGAAATTCATTTTTGTCGTGTGCGTCTAACCCCACTTTGTCACCCCTTGTTTATCTCATTTCATTTTGTGCACGTCGACGGTTCAGTTTCATGCTTTTTGACAGTTCACTCTTCTGTCCAGGAGGTCACTCAACTTGCCAGCGGTGCGCCGCTATCGGAGGACTCCAGTGCTGCTGCTGCTGCGGTTCATCCGGTGAACCACATGCTTCCAATTTTGTTCATTTGAACTGTCAGGTGTGTGCTTGCTAAAATGTTGTTCTCTGCATGCTCCCAATTTCATTTGCCGATGCTAGCTGACTGGAGGTTAAACATGTCAGGTTAGGCAGTGGGGTGTGCTCCCATGGCTGCTAGCTTCTGGCCTCTCCGGTCGAGCAAGCATCAGCTTTCGGCTAGCGGGCAACAAACAACAGTACGGTTAACATATAGCAACAACACAGTTCAGTTAATTACAAAACACAACTACATGTCAAGCAGCTATTCTCCTTTTGTTTTGATTGATAGCTCTATGTAGAGACACCACTTTTTGTAGAAGTTGTCAAAAAGTCATCATTTGCAGTACACTTCTATAGGTTAGAGTTATTCACTCATTAGGCCCAAGAAGGTATGCTACCTTGTAAATAAATAAAAATGAAATGACAGTCCAAATAATTAAAAAGTTATATCTTGCCACTGAAGTTCACTTTGTAAACTAGCAAAAGTTCACCACAAGGCGGTGCAGCTGCTGTACCTTCTTAATGCTATTATTAACATTGATAATCGCTGAAGTGTTGTTGATGCTTAGTTGGGTTCTCACTGATGTTGATTGTATTCTATTTTACAGAGAAACTAATAGAATGTATTTGTCGAAGTGCACATTGGTGAAAATAGGAAATTCATTGTATAGAAAAAATATAAGTGCGCTTCACTTTCTTGTCTTCTCTTTTTGTGCAGGCGGGCAATGCTCTGAGGCTGTATAATAATTTCATCTTTGATTTCGAGACCAAGATCAACCTTCCTGAAATTGCTCACTAAATAGTAGTAGGTTCACGCCAGTATTCACAGAAAAAAGAGAAATAGCCGCTGGTGCCGAGTGAGGGAGTTTGCTTCTATTTTGTCGAGTTCACTTTGTATAACAGCAGAAGTCTAGTCTGTAAAGTTCTTTTTCTTGTTTATTCATTTCCGTGTAAATGGTAGTAGTTTCACGACAGTATTCACAGAAAAAAAGAGAAATAGCCGCTGGTGCCGAGTGAGCGAGTTTGCTTCTATTTTTTGTGTGGAGTACACTTCGTATAACAACAGAAGTCTGTAAAGTTCTTTTTCTTGTTTATTCATTTCCATGTAATATTAAATATTTCGTCGAACTTGGGTTTTATTGTACGCAAGAGTTCATTTCATTCACGAGAGGAGTACACTTCATCTGTAAGGAGAAATAATACTGTTTGCAGTATAAAAGCAATAGAAGTTCACTACAAAACTTTGTAACAAATAGAGAAATAATTTACTGTATGAAAACTTGATGTCCACTATGCAAAAAGATACCGGAGTATACAAAGAAATTTGGGAACATATATAGTCATGTGTGAGTTGTAGATTTGTGACCGAGAAAATAAATTAAGAAGTTAATTTTATTAACATGGGGAGTTAACTTTTATATTTTCGGGGGAGTTAACTTTTATATTTTGGGGGAGTTCATTTTGTCTAGACGGCTGATGAGAAATAGGAAATATACTTTTTTTAAAGTGCGATTTCACTGTTTTATTAGTGTTGGGATTCATTTCATGTTCTCTGTTTTTATTTCACAAAGTGAACTAAGTAGCTCAGTGCATGTGACATTGAAGTTCACTCTACAATACATTAGGAAAAACATCGAGAAACTTAGAAAACAGATTTTCCAAATTGAAATCTGCTCATAATTTTTTTAATAATTTTGCAAATTGATTTATATGAAAAGATGCAGAATTTGCATAGATTTCCAATGGTATATTAGTTGTATCATTTCGGGAAACAGTTTGAAACCAAAATGAAATGGCTAGGTGCAGTGAAGATAATCTGTACCGCGATCGGAAGTTCACTAGCACCTACTCGGAAGTTCTCTTATATGTGGAAGGAAGTTCAGCCTCTCCATTTTTTCGGGGCGGAAATCCTATGTACTAAATTCATCCCTACAAGCTCCAGTTGACCAAATCGACCCTGGCCTTAAGTAATTGACATTTAAATGAGCCTAATTTCACTCTAATATGCTGCCTCGCCCCATCTGAGCACCCAAGCCATGTCAATTTTGAACCCGTGGCGTGCCGACGAACATCTCCTTTTTAGTATACTTAAAATTACTTTAAAACTGTTAATAATTTGGAAAAATGATTAGCATGAGAAAGTTGCGCATTTTTCATAGCTTTCCAACGGTGTATCATATCTATCAATCCGACGAGTGGTTTGAAAATAGTGCCTAAATATAGTAATTTAAAATCGAGAAGTTCACGAAAACAAACTTGAGTATATTTAAATCTGCTCTTAAACCGTTTAAAATTTCGGAAAACAATCTGAACGAAAATGATGGGCAATTTCCATACCTTTCCAATGGTACATCATATGCCTCAATCCGGCAAACGGTTTGAAAATAGCGGCCAAATAACTTTACGAAAACAATGAATTCCACGAAAAGAGAGTTCAGTATATTTGAGTTCAGTATATTTGAAATTATTTTTAAATAACTTTATTGTTGAAATATTTTTAAATAACTTTATTGTTTTCGTAAAGTTATTTGGCCGCTATTTTCAAACCGTTTGCCGGATTGAGGCATATGATGTACCATTGGAAAGGTATGGAAATTGCCCATCATTTTCGTTCAGATTGTTTTCCGAAATTTTAAACGGTTTAAGAGCAGATTTAAATATACTCAAGTTTGTTTTCGTGAACTTCTCAGTTTTCGTACTATATTTAGGCACTATTTTCAAACCACTCGTCGGATTGATAGATATGATACACCGTTGGAAAGCTATGAAAAATGCGCAACTTTCTCATGCTAATCATTTTTCCAAATTATTAACAGTTTTAAAGTAATTTTAAGTATACTAAAAAGGAGATGTTCGTCGGCACGCCACGGGTTCAAAATTGACATGGCTTGGGTGCTCAGATGGGGCGAGGCAGCATATTAGAGTGAAATTAGGCTCATTTAAATGTCAATTACTTAAGGCCAGGGTCGATTTGGTCAACTGGAGCTTGTAGGGATGAATTTAGTACATAGGATTTCCGCCCTGAAAAAATGGAGAGGCTGAACTTCCTTCCACATATAAGAGAACTTCCGAGTAGGTGCTAGTGAACTTCCGATCGCGGTACAGATTATCTTCACTGCACCTAGCCATTTCATTTTGGTTTCAAACTGTTTCCCGAAATGATACAACTAATATACCATTGGAAATCTATGCAAATTCTGCATCTTTTCATATAAATCAATTTGCAAAATTATTAAAAAAATTATGAGCAGATTTCAATTTGGAAAATCTGTTTTCTAAGTTTCTCGATGTTTTTCCTAATGTATTGTAGAGTGAACTTCAATGTCACATGCACTGAGCTACTTAGTTCACTTTGTGAAATAAAAACAGAGAACATGAAATGAATCCCAACACTAATAAAACAGTGAAATCGCACTTTAAAAAAAGTATATTTCCTATTTCTCATCAGCCGTCTAGACAAAATGAACTCCCCCAAAATATAAAAGTTAACTCCCCCGAAAATATAAAAGTTAACTCCCCATGTTAATAAAATTAACTTCTTAATTTATTTTCTCGGTCACAAATCTACAACTCACACATGACTATATATGTTCCCAAATTTCTTTGTATACTCCGGTATCTTTTTGCATAGTGGACATCAAGTTTTCATACAGTAAATTATTTCTCTATTTGTTACAAAGTTTTGTAGTGAACTTCTATTGCTTTTATACTGCAAACAGTATTATTTCTCTTTACAGATGAAGTGTACTCCTCTCGTGAATGAAATGAACTCTTGCGTACAATAAAACCCAAGTTCGACGAAATATTTAATATTACATGGAAATGAATAAACAAGAAAAAGAACTTTACAGACTTCTGTTGTTATACGAAGTGTACTCCACACAAAAAATAGAAGCAAACTCGCTCACTCGGCACCAGCGGCTATTTCTCTTTTTTTCTGTGAATACTGTCGTGAAACTACTACCATTTACACGGAAATGAATAAACAAGAAAAAGAACTTTACAGACTAGACTTCTGCTGTTATACAAAGTGAACTCGACAAAATAGAAGCAAACTCCCTCACTCGGCACCAGCGGCTATTTCTCTTTTTTCTGTGAATACTGGCGTGAACCTACTACTATTTAGTGAGCAATTTCAGGAAGGTTGATCTTGGTCTCGAAATCAAAGATGAAATTATTATACAGCCTCAGAGCATTGCCCGCCTGCACAAAAAGAGAAGACAAGAAAGTGAAGCGCACTTATATTTTTTCTATACAATGAATTTCCTATTTTCACCAATGTGCACTTCGACAAATACATTCTATTAGTTTCTCTGTAAAATAGAATACAATCAACATCAGTGAGAACCCAACTAAGCATCAACAACACTTCAGCGATTATCAATGTTAATAATAGCATTAAGAAGGTACAGCAGCTGCACCGCCTTGTGGTGAACTTTTGCTAGTTTACAAAGTGAACTTCAGTGGCAAGATATAACTTTTTAATTATTTGGACTGTCATTTCATTTTTATTTATTTACAAGGTAGCATACCTTCTTGGGCCTAATGAGTGAATAACTCTAACCTATAGAAGTGTACTGCAAATGATGACTTTTTGACAACTTCTACAAAAAGTGGTGTCTCTACATAGAGCTATCAATCAAAACAAAAGGAGAATAGCTGCTTGACATGTAGTTGTGTTTTGTAATTAACTGAACTGTGTTGTTGCTATATGTTAACCGTACTGTTGTTTGTTGCCCGCTAGCCGAAAGCTGATGCTTGCTCGACCGGAGAGGCCAGAAGCTAGCAGCCATGGGAGCACACCCCACTGCCTAACCTGACATGTTTAACCTCCAGTCAGCTAGCATCGGCAAATGAAATTGGGAGCATGCAGAGAACAACATTTTAGCAAGCACACACCTGACAGTTCAAATGAACAAAATTGGAAGCATGTGGTTCACCGGATGAACCGCAGCAGCAGCAGCACTGGAGTCCTCCGATAGCGGCGCACCGCTGGCAAGTTGAGTGACCTCCTGGACAGAAGAGTGAACTGTCAAAAAGCATGAAACTGAACCGTCGACGTGCACAAAATGAAATGAGATAAACAAGGGGTGACAAAGTGGGGTTAGACGCACACGACAAAAATGAATTTCTTTGGAGACAACAATACACCTACACTTCCCAATAGCAAGTATACTTCTGAGAAAAGAAAACTGAACTTCCAAAAATATAGATAATGTGTACGATGCACATCATAAGTCATGTTTTAGTGCAACCGTCCATCCAAAACTTGATACATATACAGAACTAGAACAATTCCTAGACCAGTAATAATTGAATTGCAGGCTCACACGAGTTCGGTTTGATATAAAATAACTCATGTTTTTGATATAAAAGCATATACCCGTAGGGCAAAAAAATTACTCATTTGCATATGTACGTAATATGGATTCACAAGTAGCAGCCTTCAATATCAATGACTAGCAATACCAGCGCGTCCAGTATACTTCTACAAAATGAAACGTAAACTTTCTTTTGTAAGCAAGATATACACTCGCAGAGCAGCATTGTTATAAAAGTTGATTAACGAGATATATTTGAGTTTCAACACATGATAAAAACACGTGATCTTCCCCTAATGGAGGAACTGAACTTTCAGAAAATAAAAAGGTGAACCTCCGAACCACATTGCTTTTTAATTAGCTGCAATTCCCATGTACCTGACCAAACTTCGCGGTAGGGAGAAAGTGAACTTCAGATAAGAAAGTGGATTATGAATTGTGAGCTTCCAGGTCGTAACCAAGTGGACCTCCGGACATGCAATTTTATAAAGATTATTTTTCCGCGCAGGATTTTTTGTTTTTCAGGTATTGAACCAGTTTTAATTAAAGAGTGAACTTCCTACGTTACTGCAAAGCCATTTTTTGTAAATTAGGAGCATATTCTGGTGGAAATTATTTTTTCAAGCATAATTCATTTTTGTAGACATAGAAGCAAACACTTGTAGGGAACAAATTCCATAGATTGTGAACTGCTACCATGGCCTACAGTGAACTCGCCATGGCCACTCGGTCACAGACGATACTAAGGAGAAGTGAACTATAAGGATTACAAAAAGTGAACTTCACCCATCCTACACCTATCCTGCTAAGCCTAGGAGGAAGGGTCGGAGTGAACTATAAATGCATTCACTTTATTTTGCAACCTATCGACTTTTTGCTACTGTGTCCATGCAAATATTGCAAAGAAGAATATTCTTTATCGGAAGAGAAACAAAAGGAGCACTCAATGAAGCATCAACCAAAAATAAGCAGGAACACTCACAGGACAGGCTCTGGACGACGCTATCGGTTGCAAGCTCTGCTCAACTCAAAGAAGCTCCATTAAAGCTGATTCAAATAGTGTCCCGTCGTGTCGCGTGCACGTCTTTAACCTCGGCAGCGCCATCGAAACCGCCACACCCCAATCTTTTGACACTGGTGAACCGCGCACGGTGCAAAACTGAACTTCCTGGGGCAGCACGAAACATGCATTTATCCATTTGTGATTGTGTTTTGAGACTACACCTGGAGAGACGTATCTGTACAGTGAGTTGCCTAGCTCCCATGTCTGAACTACACAAAATTTATGTGTGAACATCTACCCACTCACCCTCATTAGTGTGAGACAGAGGGCACTGGTGCAGGTTTACATCGAACTACTAGAGATGATATTAAAACAAACACGTAGTCGAATTAGTACAGAGGTACGTTGCTAACCTCGCATAGGCATGACTTAAAACCTAGAGAAGTTTTGAATATAACAAGCAGCAGCATATATTATGCAAGTACGGCAAGTACCATGCTACGAAGCATTAAAAATTGGCAATTGATAGAGAGAACTCGTGACAGAGAGAGGAGCTAACTTCTTACCAAAAGAGCGTAACAAGAATGGAACCTCATCTACACACGAATCCAAAGAGGAAGAAGTGTCTTTTTTATTTTTATTTTACTTACACGGTAGCATACCTTCTTGGGCCTAACGAGTGCATAACTCTAACTTGATAGAAGTGTACCGCCAATGATGACTTTTTGACAACTTCTACGTAAAGTGGAGTCTACATGGAGCTATGAAACAAAATAAAAGGAGAATAGCCGGTTCACATGTAGTTTTGTTTTGTAATTAATCGAACCGTGTTGTTGCTAGCTGTTAACCGTGTTCTTGCTAGCCGTGCACTCCGCCGTCGCGTAAGCCGTTTCCCGCTCTACCGGGAGAGGCAAGCTATGGGTGCACACCCTATCGCCTGACCTATGCCATGTTTAACCTCCGCTTAGCTGGCATCGGCGCAAGATCTTGGAGCATGCAGAGAACAAAAATGGACAAGGCTAACTCCCAGAAAAAGGAGGTGAACTTCAAGCATGATTATAAAACAAACATCAACAGATTCCTATATTTTTACCTCCAGATGAAAGTTCACAAGATATGTAACAACAAAAAATTAAGACGGCAGCCGCAATACACACATAGCAGTTTACTATTTCAATAAGCGAGTTCGAGAGCAACTTAGCCTGGGAGTGAACTAAACTGAGAGCGAACTTGATAATTTATGTAAGGTGAACTTCCACTGTACAAACAGAGATATTTTTGTTTTTCTGTTTATGTAGTCTCAAAACATTTAAGTGGTTTCTCGCGATTTAAGTGGTTGTGCCTGTTTCATGTGCATCGGCAGCAGCAGGGGGTGCAACAATGAGGTTTAGAAATTCAGAAGGGTGGGGCAATACGAGCTTCAAAACAAAAATAAGTAAACTTCATATGTGCATATGGTGAACTTATATTTTCAAAGCAATCGTAATCTTCTATAATCAGTACATGAAAATGGTAAGTTGTCCTCTAAACTGTTTGCATAAGCATACATGTGTAGAGTCATACAAGGAAATAAACAAGTGAGCTTCCCCTCATAGAAGAACTGAACTTTTAGCAAACTCTTGAATGGATAAGTATTGAGAGGAGGAGCAGCTGTGGTGTAGCAGCAGTACCTGTGCTTTAGATGATACGCTCGAATACAGAGCATCGGCGCACCTCCTCGCACAACAACACCGGCGGCCCCTCTTCGACCTCCCATCCACCACCGCCTGATGCAACTCGAAATCTGCCTCGTGCAGCTCACCGTGCAGCAGTTCAGAGGCAACGCACGAAGCTAGACTCCCTGCCCTGCAATGTTTGACTTTTACATGAGCTTAATTTTTGTTTTACATATTTGAAAAGAACTGAAACCGAACTTCGTACATACAAAATGTGAACTTTCTGAATTCGTACGTAAATTATAAATTGCAGGAGAGAACCAGGATCTATGAATATTAAATTAAATTTGGAAGGTGGTAGTATTATTACTGTAGGCTCCCACATCTGAACTTATCATGGACTCCACCAGCCGAGCAACAAATCGAGAATGACCTTGTGCTCCCCTAACTCATGGGAATATAAAAGTGAACTTTGTCAATACAAAAAGTGAACTTGAGTTATTTTCCTATTAGACACACATCAACAGCAAATGCATATCTTTCCTGTACTATTTTTCCAAAAAGACATCGTCATAGAAACAAGTAATGAACTTTTCTCACATCGAAAAGTGAACTTCTGAAATTATTTTGTGTGACGTAATTGTCCAAATTTAGCCTATATAAATTTCAGACACCAAATCAACCAGCACCAAATCAATCCAAAAATGAAGTGAAATTCTAGGCCGGAATCTGTACCAACAACTCGATTAAACTCTCAAACGATTCTCCACACAACCTGCAGAATTACTAGAAAAAAGGACGCCGAGTCAATGAGCCATCATGAACCAGGGCCCTGCCACCATGTACACAGATCAAGAGAGATGGAGGCCGGGCTAGCATTTTGTGGAGGCACTGTTTAAGAAGAAATAAAAGAGAAACAAGGGAACTAGCATTGTGTCTCATAACGAGCAAACTAGCATTGTGTCTCATAACTAATCAGTTTTAAATCCTTTTCATATCTCATAACGTATCAAATTGATACAGATATAGTACTAGAACAATTCCAAGACTAGTAATAGTTCATTGCAGTGCTCACACGAGTTCATACCATAGCACCGCCAAAAACGGAACTGAATTTCAGAGCGTAAATCATCAGCCTTCAAGACAAGCCGTAGCAGAGAGCAAGCCGGCATCGAGCAGAGTAGAAGACCTTGACACCAGGGCCCATCGAGGCGCTTCACATCGGGGAACGTGGGAGCCGGTGGCTACGCAGCACGTTCTACGGAGATCGATCGTGGCGCGTGTCGAGGCAGGGACGATGAACTCCAGGGCGGAGTGGCGCCTGTGGTGGGACTCCTAGCCGGCGGCGGCCGGGAGCACAAGGGCGGCGCGGATTCCGACGCGTGGTCTGCAGGGGACAGGGCGGACGATCCCCTGATCATCGTCGGCGCATGGTCTCCAGGGAAGGGCGGCGGAGGAGTCTGTATTCTCTCCGCCGCGTGGTCTCCAGGGAAGGGCTCCGCACGAGATGCATGGAAGGGGAGGGCGGCGCGCCAGTGCAGTGGTTTGGGAGCAAGGGCGGCATACCGCATGGGATGGGATGGGAGGCTCAAGATCTCAGTAGGGAAGGAGATGGGCGCGCGAGCCGGGAGGAGGGGCGCCACCGGGCTTCTACGTTCGCGGAGGCGGCGCCTATGTGGTGGCGAGCTCCCGGCGCCGGCGGAGGTGGGATTTGGGGCCGAGGTAGGTGGAAGATGGGGGCAAGACGGCTGGGTGCCTCGATTTTTTCGAGCGCGAGTGGTGGGGAGCTACGGTCGGGAAGGAGGCGGGCGGGCGGCGGATGAGGGCCGCCGCCGGGAAGAAGGTTGGGCGGGAGTTGGGGCCGGTCTGGGGAAGAAGGTTAGGCGGGAGTTGGGGCCGCCGCCGGGAAGAAGGCGGGCGGGAGTTGGGTCCGGCGGCGCGATTCCCTCTCGATAAGGAATAAACTGTGTGAGGTTCACGTCCGCGTCGGTAGGTTTTCCGAGCCCGAACGGGAGCTCGTCGGTGGTTCGGTTGGGTTAGGACTAGGGGTTCGAGAATAGTTATTCTAGAATCCCTCTTAAGGGGGGTTCGAGAATAGTTGGTCTCTATATATATATATATATATATATATATATATATATATATATATATTGTTTTTTCAGAACATTTTTAGCATTCTAAAAGTGTTTTTTTTAAGCCGGGAGCAGATGCACCCGAAGCTCAGATAGGCATTTCCGGTGCATGCAAACCAATGTTTGCAGATCCCAACGCGCTCTCTCGCACATTTTGCATGAAGAAAATAAAGTTCCTCTGCATCGCACCTTGGGTCACTGATCGGGCTGCGTGGCCCATTTGGTAGAAGAACCTAGAGAGCCCGGTATGAACGGCACATAGGCGGACGGCAATTGATCCACCGGTCTGTGAACGGTACTTGCTTTTGGCTCGGGATTTCATCGGCGTCCACTCCAGCGTCGTCCCGTCAGCAGCTAGCACAGTAGCACGCCATCACTCATCAGCGACTTTCGTCTGGTGTCTCGCATCGCCTCAACGACACGACACCTACACACAGACTAGGTCAAGGCGAGGACGGCGGACTGATCGCGTCGGGCCAGTTTACTCTCCTGCAACTGCAAAGCTCACTGCAAGGTTCCTCGTACGGTCAGAATGACAAGACGTTCCGAGGAGAAAACGGCTAGAAACTTTCACGAATAGATGACTCGTGCAACCTTTACCTTACTTTTCTTATGCACTACTTTCATTTTTCTCTTACATCGCCTAAATTGCACGCAAGTCACACCCCAAATCAAATGAACCAGTTTTCTTAGGGCGTCCTTACGTTTTTACGTTTCTTTTGTACAACCTCCGTTCGGGAAATAAGTGAGACAACAAACAAGTCAACAACTTTTTTTAGATACATTAATGCAAAACTGAGTAGGTGCACTTTCCATTAAGTTTTCAAACAGCCAACCTACCTATAAAGCACTAGGCGGCTCCTCCTTACCATACCATCACTGCTTCACACCTCATGTCGCGCACCAGACTCCAGAGATCATGGCCACCGTGTACTTCCGCCCGCCGCTGCTCCTCCTCCTCGCCCTCCTGCTGTCATCCTCTTCTCTCCTGTTCCGTGGCGACTCCTCCGGTGACCGGGAAGCCCTGCTGGCGTTCAAGGAGGGGCTGTCCGACTACTCAGGCTCACTGGTCTCATGGAACAGCACAAACGCGGACTTCTGCCAGTGGGCTGGCGTCGTCTGCACCCGTCGGCACCCAGGCAGAGTGTCGTCCCTGAACCTGGCTTCCAGAGGCCTCGCGGGCAGCATCTCTCCGGCGATCGGGAACCTCACCTTCCTCCGGACACTCCAGCTCGGTTCCAACATGCTGTCCCGGGAGATACCGCGTACCATCGGCGGGCTAAGCCGTCTGCGCCACCTCAACTTATCCAACAACTCCATCCGCGGTGAGATTCCTGAGGAGCTCTGCAACTGTTCCAGCCTTGTGACCATGACCCTGGGTAAGAACCAACTGCAGGGGGAGATCCCTGCTGCGCTTGGGTCGCTCTCTCAGCTGCAACTCCTGTACCTTACCACCAACAAGCTGGTAGGAGGCATCCCGGCGTCGTTCGGTAACCTGTCCTCGCTTGAGAGGCTATCTCTCTACGAGAACAGACTGCAGGGGACCATCCCCGAGGGCCTTTCGCGCCTTGCCCGTCTCCAGTTCATCCAAGTGGCCAGGAACAATCTCTCGGGCACGATTCCACCACTCTTCTTCAACATGTCAGCTCTTCAGTACTTCGGCGTTGGGTCCAACAAACTGCAGGGCGGCATACCGCCTGATGCTGGCACCAATCTACCAGTCCTCGAAGAGCTTCATTTGGGCAATAATTCCCTGTCCGGGAAGATCCCGAGTTCCCTCGCCAACTCCACAAAGATCCAACTGCTAAGTCTGGCCCGTAACAGCTTCTACGGGAGGGTGCCCCCCGGGATAGGGAAGCTATGCCCTGTTCGTGTTGAGTTGGGCGGCAACATGCTGAAAGCTGACGATGCCGAAGGTTGGGAGTTCCTGAGATTTTTCGCCAACTGCACCCGCCTCCAATTGCTAGATCTCGACGATAACAAGCTTGGAGGAGTCCTTCCAAGTTATGTTGCAAACTTTTCGAGACAGATCCAGTGGCTTAGCATGGCAGGAAACGGAATCACTGGGACGATCCCTCCAGGTATCGGAAACCTTGTCAACCTCACTGACCTCGAGCTAGCAGCGAACAAACTGCATGGTCGTATTCCAGAGGAGCTCGGAAGACTTGCAAACCTGCAAACGTTGTTGCTAGAAGAGAATGACCTCTCGGGACATATACCATTGTCTTTCGGCAACCTCACACAGCTGCAGAGCTTTTCCTTGTCAAACAATAAGGGTTGACGGACCCATTCCCAAAAGCCTTGGGAACTTGCACAAGTTACCTAGCCTCAACTTATCCTCTAATATGCTTACTGGTCCTATCCCAGATGAGATCTTTAACCTTCCTTCATTGACAATTTTTCTATCTCTGTCCGGTAACTATTTGTCGGGTGCTCTTTCCCCACAAGTTGGAAAGCTAAAAAATATTGCAAGTTTGGATCTGTCAAAAAACAACTTGTCAGGAGAAATTCCAGGTACACTGGGCGATTGTGCAAGCTTAGTGTACCTAGCTTTGGATGACAATTCCCTCACGGGGAGTATACCCCCAGGCCCCATCAATTGGTAACTTGAGAGGCATGAGCAAACTAAATCTCACAAAGAATTTTCTGTCCGGCAGTATCCCAAGAGAGTTGGCCGAAATCAATGGCTTGTAACATCTATATCTGGCACAAAATAACCTATCTGGAGGCATTCCACAAGTTTTTCAGAACTCAAGTGCTATGATTGAACTAGATCTCTCACTTAACCATCTGGATGGTGAGGTGCCTTCTAGCGGTGTGTTTGCTAACATGAGTGGATTCTCAGTAGTTGGTAACCATGAGCTTTGCGGTGGCATTCCTGAGCTGAAATTGCCTCCATGTCAGGTAAAGCCAAATAAGCAGAAACAGCAATTGTTGCTTAGTGTTCTTCTTCCAGTTGCCGGCGTTGCTATATGCTTATGTCTGGTGTTGGCTGCACTCTTTCTGTCCAAGCAGCGGAAAATAAAAATGGAGAAAACAGAAACTGCTGGCCTTCACATGTTGGATGACAAGTATCCCAGAGTTTCATACCTTGAAATATCTCAAGCTACAGATCACTTTGCACCATCCAATCTGATAGGCGCTGGAAAATATGGTTCTGTATATAAAGGAAACCTGTCTCTGCCATCGTTCAGAAATGGTGTTGTAGCTGTAAAAGTGTTCAATCCTCACCAAACTGGCTCTTCAAGAAGTTTCTTGGCAGAATGTATGGCTCTCAGACGAGTTAAACACCGGAACTTGATAAAGATTATCACCTCCTGCTCTAGCATTGACTCCAGAGGCACTGAATTCCGAGCTCTTGTGTTCAAGTTCATGCCTAACTTCAGCCTCAACAGATGGTTACATCCAGGAACAGATGGCCAGTGTCACAAGTTGAGTACTGTCCACCTGCTGAACATAGTGGTTGATGTCGCAGATGCGCTAGACTACCTTCACAACAATAGTCAGCCATCAGTAATCCACTGTGATCTCAAGCCGAGCAACATCCTCCTTGACAGTGACTGGACTGCTTATGTTGCCGACCTTGGACTTTCAAAACTGGTTGGCGAGTCCACAGATAAATCCAGATTGAATTCTGGGAGCTCTATTGGGATAAGAGGAACTACAGGATATGTTGCTCCAGGTAGTTCCAGGATTCTCATCTCATAATTAATGCTGAATCTCCTTGAATGTTGCACACCTTCTGTATCTTAGTGCTAAAAAAGGTATCTCCATGAAATCACTCTTGCAGAATATGGACTAGGAGGGCAAGTATCCGTTGCTGGTGATGCCTACAGCTTTGGAATTACTCTGCTAGAGATATTCACAGGCAAGACACCAACTGATGATATGTTCAGAGAAGGGTTGAGTCTACACTTGTTCGCTGAGATGGCATATCCTGACAAGGTATCAGAAATCATCGACCCGATTTTGTTACAGATGCAGCCATATGAAAATGATGATGAAGGACTGGACAATGCATTGGCTTGTTTGGCTTCTGTTATAAGAATCGGCATCTTGTGCTCAAAGGACACCCCATCTGGGAGAATGAACATGAAAACTGCTGCCATTGAGCTACACAGAATCAGAGATCAACAGAATAATTTGTGAGCAAAATACCCAGGATATTTTCTATTTCTGTGTCATTCTCTTTCAAATACATCTGTTGTAGTATCCATACCTGATGTAGTACTGTTGCATCACATACCTAACAGGAGTTTGAGATAGCCATACGGTAGTATGAATCTGTCAAGCAAAAATGGACACCGTCAGACATCCAATGGAGCTGGGTAACTTTCATGCAGATCTAAGGTACATAACAGTGATCTTGTATATAACATTCTGGTACACATGACAATTATCTATTGTACATAGAGATATACAATCGTTTGCTCTTGGTTCCTGTATAACAAAAGGGAAGATAAGAACGAAACTCGATGCTATTATAGCCATTGTGCGCTGTACAAGCCCTTTGTTCAATTCAAAACCTAAACTAAGAGTGGCCCCACAAAATGCCATCCATCAAATGGGCCAATACATGCACCGACTTCTCTATACATCAAAAGGACATGGAGTATCAATATTGTCCATTTCCAAGTCCAGTTCTGTACGGGCAGCTGCTGAACACAAGCAAATGAATTCGCCGTTAAAGTAAATCAACGTTGTTCCCGCTGATTCCTGTTTGGGTCAGAAACCATGTCCATCATCATTTTCTCTGGAGAGTCTTCCCAGTTGCCAAAAGCTGCGAGATCAATCTGAAAGAAAAATAGGCGGGGAAGTTATGTACAGTTAGACATTTAAACAGTGGCGATAAATTGCAGAGGAGCGTTCGAGTTTGTTCTGAGTAGCACCTTTCTTCGCTGCCCTGAGAAAATATCCTCTCGCTTCTTGTACACATCTTGTTGGTGTTTTGTTGTTTGTCCACCAAGTCCCCACACTTCAACATCAAGTATTGAGGCCACAACAGGTAAATAACCCTGCATTACAATAAATGGAGTAAAATTATAGTCTGCATTTTGGATCAAAGGCTAGGCTCATGATGGATTTATCTGAGGCCACATGCTGCTGCTACCATAGCTTCCAGAATTTGCAAGGGAAAAGAGTGGCATGTGGTTGTTCTCTACCAAAACTAAACTTTCATAACCTATAAGCCCACATGGCAACCGAGTGGCTTAATTGAAGAGTACAGAATCACCATTCAAGTGGAGATGGTCCATTTATCCCATGGCTTCCTTTGGCTATACTATGGATTTTTAAAAGCACTTCTACTTTTGGATAAATAAACTAAGTAATCAAACAACCCATTGTTTAGAGCCAAGAAAGAGAGAAGGTTGCCTAGCTAAGAAGATTATGAAGTACAGTAAAAATAACTGGACCTAACATAACGCGGATATAGAAATGATAAGGAGATATCTGGTGAGAACAAGTAGATGTGAGATTTAACCTGATTGGGAATGAGAGAACCATGTTGGTAAGTCTTGTCAACAGCGTGATGGCGAACTGTAACTTTAGAAAAGTCTTCATCTATAAAGATCCTCTCATTTCCAATTGATCCACCGAATGCTAGGCCAAGAGGCTTTGGCTTTGCCTCATAAGTCTTTAACTGAGTATGTAGGTGGCAATACATGATGTTCTTCTCCGTGCCTGCTAGGTTAGACAAACAGTAAGCTACCATGAGGGGTGGCAAAGAAGGCAATAAGCAACAGAAGTCATACCAGATGGCAGAAGCATGCGGAAAATTGGATATGTGGCGCACAGGAACCCAGAGCTACCATAGAAAGTGTCTTTGTTCTCAAATCCCTGCTCAGTTAGTACACCAATTCCCCATCTTTGATCAGCATCAACATTCTCACCACCACCAAATGCTGAGAGTAGAATTAGCGCTGGCCCTTTGTACCCCTCAACACAAGACCAAAACCGGCTCAGACCTCTTCCGTGAGCCGATGACCTACAAACATGTTCTGGATCAGGATTGACATGTGTGGAAATCACTCAAGAAATTTAAAAGTGGCCTGATATAGCTTACAAAGAAATAACGAGAAAACAGAGCAAAAAGAGCTGGAAGTAACCTGTAAAGAAGGTCTTCCGTGTCCATTCCAATTATAGATGCTGACAAGAACTTCTCGCTCAATGCGCTTCTGACACTGAGAGAGATTGCCCATGCCCTCCCACGTGTTAATAGATAAACATCTGAAGCATCAGAAGTTGCGTTACCAGCTGAAACAGATCTGCCCTGCTTGTAAGCAAAAAAGTCTAGTTAGACGAAAGATAAGCTTCATCATTACAAAGTCAGAAGACATAAATGTAAGAAGCTGATGAAAGACATAAAGCTCAATGTTAGCAGCAAAGCAATGATGTTACGAACGCGTGATGAGATGTGCATCGCTGAAGCGTTTCACATTATTAAGGGATAAGCCCCAGCCTCCTCCAAAACGATGAAGCTAGTTATCAATTATATACCAAGCTCAAGAATCTGTGTCCAAATATCTTCCCAATCCCTACCTCAATTCCTAAGTGAGTTCTGAACAACCACATCCCATGTAAAGGAGAAGAATCTGGTGTTCCTAGCACGCAATCAGAATCAAATCGATGCAGAATTTTCAGATAATTCCCTAAACAGGAATAACCAGACCTGATGATTATATAATGTGCAGATCTCTTTTACGAACAAACTTAACAATGGCGATGTCACATCAAATTCCATTAATATGCGTTGTATTATACTATGAACTAAGTAAACAGGTTCATCCGATCTGTATGTTCTATTAGGTGAACCAATAACTAAAACAATGGCGATCTCACATGAAATTGCACTAATCTAAGCTCTACTATATGAGCGAACAAAACGATTCGTTCAATATTTCAGGATAACAAACTACACTGCAGTACAATTGGGATTAGTTACCTTCACTGGATCAGCCTGGCAGGAGCGGAACCTGTCCTGCACGTACCGCGAGAGGCAGCTGCCGAGCCCGGGGACGGTGGAGATGACCCAGGACGTGAACTCCTGCGCCGACACCCCCTTGGCAGCAGAAGCACCGGAGGCCTCCCAGCCCCAGACGGCCGCGTCGTCCGCGACGGCGCCCGCGGACACGAGCGCCGACAGCACGAGGCTCGACACGTCCGGGAGCAGCACGGGCTCCGCCCCTTCGTCCGCAGCCCTCGGGGTCGGGGCGGAGCCGCTCCAGGCCATGGCCCAGCACATGGAGAGCAGCGCGGCGATCTCCGCGGGCGCGAGCTCGCCCACGACCTTATCGTCGTCGGGCTGGAAGCGCACGCCGCAGGGCGCCCCGGCGCGCGCGCAGGCCGCGGCGTAGACGCGGAGGAGGTGCGCGAGCGGGAGCGAGGCCCGCGCGCGCGCGCAGCAGGCGTTGAAGCCTTTGAGGAAGCTGAGCCAGTCGGAGGAGGAGGAGGGGGAGGCGGCGGGGGAGAAGAAGAGGGAGGCGATGGCGGGGCCGAGGGCGGCGAGGAGGTCGTGGAAGTGGTCGGGGGGCGGGGAGGTGGGGGAGTGGAAGGTGGCGGGCGGGAAGGCGAGGGTGTCGGGGAGGGAGGAGGAGCGGGAGGAGAAGACGGCGCGGAGGAGCGGGAGCGGGAGCGAGGCGGCGGCGAGGGACTCCTGCTCGTGGGCCGCCGCGGCGGCGGGGTTGTCGGTGGAGGAGGACGCGCCCATGGCTGGCTGGCTGATGCGGTGGTGGTGGTGGTGGAGTGGGGATCGGGGAAGAAGGAAGAGGGGAGAAGAGGAGGGCTCTTGGGGGCTGGAGGGGGCGGAGAAGGGAAGAGACGCGTGGCGGAATCGCGGGGTCCAAGAGTTGGATTGCTTGTCGCGGTAACTCAAATTTTGGTGATCTGGACTAGAATCTGGTTGGAGAGGTTGGAGGGGGAGGGCGAGCCGTCGACATGGGATTTTGCACGACGGTAGGAGACGACGGAGACGTCAGACATGCCCTAGTTTAGAGCATCCACTGGTTGGCGCTCCCCACGACTAAATCCGGCGATATTTTCGTTCGGATTGGAGGAAGATTTGGCCTGGGGATCGCCGAAGTTTTGTTGGATAATTAGCACAATTTCCATGATTAATTCCAGAATATAAAACATGATGGCAGCAACTACTAACATGTGAAACTCAAACATACTAGATGCATTAATCAACATGAGTAGCAGCAGCGCAAACGGTAAAGCATCCATCGCTAAACAGATCGAGATATGTCGCACGTACCGATCTGGTGGAGGTGGCGGTGGAGGTGTAGCAGATGATGTTGCAGCAGTAACGTTGTTGACGACGGGGACGACGGGTCGAAGTAGACGGCGTTGAAGCAGAGAGAGGTGGAAACCCTAACTCGTGTATTGGATGTGTTTCTGCGGTAGCCGGGCAGGAGATTATATAGGCTCGGGAAACCCTAGGCAACGTGGGCCACGCCCACGTCGTACGAACGTTTCGAGTCGGTTACAGATAGCCCACGATCCGGGAGCGACCCGAACCGACTAACTGCGACGCGTCCGTCTAGGACTCTGTTCGTTTTCCTGAGCTGCAAAAAGTAAGGAAAGTCTCGGCTCGAGGCTCAATCCACTCACCACGAGCGCGGCGCGCGTCGTGACGTGTCGAGTCGAGACGAGCGAGCGAGGAGGAGGAGCGCGCGTGTAGCACTCCTATTCTCACTCACTTACTAGTGGTGGAACAACCCACCTTATAAGGTGGTCTAACTTCCTCCCAACTTTCCATGTGGGACTAAACTTCCCACCTCTTGCCACTCCCTAGTGAGCTGCCACCAACTTGGGCTCAAACTCACAAGGCTGCCACTATGTGGGCTTTGAGATTTATATGAAAAACTGAAATCTAATTTGGGCCACTAAAAGTGGGCCCAATATTTCAACAATCCCCCACCAGATCTCAAATCCCATTTAGAGATTTACCAATACTCGCTGCTTGTTTATATACCAGTGTTTCAGCGGAGACTGTTAAGTTGAACTTCCGCCTAGAACCTTAAGCTACATCCACTCACACTTGAACAATGGACTAAGCCTTGAATTGCAAGTTTTGCGTGAACAGGGTTTCACTCAAAGTCATGACCAGTACATGGCTGCCAGTAGCCTACCCCGCGGGTGAAGCATATGCGTCATACTTCATGGTCTCTTCATGAGTTTACTAGAGATCACCCAAATCTCATAGATTGCGACGTTTAACAATCGGACTCATATAGGTGTGTTATTTCAAGAATGCTCTGTAGGACAGCATCTTTGCTAAAATAGCCAACATAAACACATTAAGGCTTGTTGCCAACCTTGCCTTGCAAGAATCGAGAGTTGTGCATCTTCACATAGAGAGGGTTACATAATACTCTCCTCAATTAAACCACTAGTTTGTTCTTCCTGTGTCCTAATTCACGGGATCTCCGATCACAAAGGTTGGGTTACCACTATGGCGTAACATCAACGGGTCTCAAACCCATCTCCCTCGATGCACTTTCTATCACATTACGTGATAGTCCCTTTGTAAAGGGATCTGCCAGGTTTTTGTCTGTTTGAATATATGTAACAGTTATTACTCCGGAGTTTCGCAATTTCCTGACAGACTTCAAACGTCTCTTGACGTGTCTTGATGACTTCGCGTTATCCTTAGAATTGTTCACTTTGACAATTACAGTTTGATTCTCACAATTCAAAAGGATTGCCGGAACAGGTTTTTCAACCACAGGCAAGTCCATCAAGAGCTCACGCAACCATTCTGATTCAACAGTGGTTGTGTCTAAAGCAGTAAGTTCTGCTTCCATAGTTGACCTCGTCAATATGGTTTGCTTACAAGATCTCCATGACACTGCGCCACCTCCAAAGGTAAATACATACCCACTTGTGGCGTACATATCAGCTACATCTGAGATCCAATTCGAATCACTATATCCTTCAAGCACAGCTGGGTGCCCTGAATAGTGAATCCCATAACTCATTGTACCACATAGGTAGCGCATGACCATATCAAGTGCATGCCAATGATCAGTACCCGGGTTTGACATGAACCTACTCAACTTGCTAACAGCAAAAGAGATGTCGGGTCTAGTCGCGCTCGCTAAGTACATGAGTGAGCCAACGATCTGAGAATATCTCAATTGATCTATGGCAATCCTCCGGTTCTTGCGTAGTGTCACACTGGGATCATAAGGTGTTGAAGAAGGCTTGCTATCAATATAGCCGAACCGGCTCAAGATCTTCTCAACATAATGGGATTGCGTTAGAGTAATCCCACTCTCGTTCTTAATCAGCTTGATGTTCAGAATCACATCGCTTCTCCTGCATCTGTCATATCATCCCTCTTTGACAAGAAAGACTTGACCTCGTGTATTAATTTCATGTTTGTACCAAAGATCAGAATATCATCCACATACAAACATAGTATAACACCTTCGCCCCCACCATGGCGATAGTAAACGCACTTGTCAGCCTCATTGACAACAAAGCCTACAGAAGTTAAAGTTCTGTCAAACTTCTTATGCCATTTCTTAGGTGCTTGTTTTAGGCCATATAAAGATTTCAGCCTGATGATAACACGCTGCTCTGCAATACAATTGGGATTAGTTACCTTCACTGGATCAGCCTGGCAGGAGCGGAACCTGTCCTGCACGTACCGCGAGAGGCAGCTGCCGAGCCCGGGGACAGTGGAGATGACCCAGGACGTGAACTCCTGCGCCGTGACCCCCTTCGCACCCGCACGGGAGACCTCCCAGCCCCAGACGGCCGCGTCGTCCGCGACGGCGCCGGCGGACACGAGCGCCGACAGCACGAGGCTCGACACGTCCGGGAGCAGCACGGGCTCCTCCCCCTTCTCCGATCCCCCCGGGGTCGGGGCGGAGCCGCTCCAGGCCATGGCCCAGCACATGGTGGTGGTGGTGGAGTGGGGATCGGGGAAGAAGGAAGATGGGAGACGAGGGCTCTTGGGGGCTTGAGGGGGCGGAGAAGGGGAGACGCGTGGCGGAATCGCGGGGTCCAAGAGTTGGATTGCTTGTCGCGGTAACTCAAATTTTGGTGATCTGGAGTTCTGGACTAGAATCTGATTGGAGAGGTTGGGGGGACGGACGGTGAGCCGTCGACATGGGATTTTCGAAGCACGAGTGCTAGACGGTGGTCGGCAAGGGCGCTAGCTACTGTAGCTCGCATCTTCTACACTACTTAAAAAGAACGAAGGTATTCCTTATTCTGCCAACTCACAATACGTCAAGATTTTTCATCGTCTCCGTCGTACTCACCTTCCGCGTAAGCATGGGCCGCTTCAGCCAGGCCCATCAGAACGATCGTCGCACCCCCTCGCTCTTCTCTCCCCTGGCAATCCCTCGCTATCCAGCCCTAGCCGATCTCCTTCCTCCTCCACGCGCGACCGTCCGAGCTCGCCATCATCATCCAGGCTTGTGTGCATGTGCCTACCCCTTCTCCTCGCACCTCACCCTCCATGCCTCCTCCTGATACACTTGGGCGAGACGTACCGGCCGTCTTCCCCGCACCCGGCGCCACTCACACCTCCCCCTCCATCGCCTCCTCACACCGGCCGATAGATCTGGCCGTCACCATCACCACCGCGCAGATCCGGCTATCCCCCCCCTCCCTGGACTATCCACATCTCGGGGCCATGGAGGCCCGACGTCCTTCACAAATTGCGAGAAAGAGTAGCAGTGCGGATGCCGAGATCCAACCTTCCCCTCCTCCTCCTCCTCCTCCTCCTCCTCTCTACCCCTCTCTCTAAGCTGCTGCAATGAGACCATTTACCATGTGTTCTTGTAGTGAATTTTTGGTCACTAGATGTGAACGAATTGAAGCATGTTTTGTACTCTGAATTGAAGCATGCCTTTTGGATATGGAAGATGGGATCAAAGCACGCCTTGTGGATATGGGAGGTCAATTGGTTACGGAAGAGATGGAAGAAGGTTGTATTTCATACGTGAAAATCGTGCCAAAGGTTAGTTGTGATGCTTGCGCTTAGTTTTGATGTTCTTCTGGCTTACATTACTTTTTAAAATATTACCTTGATTGTATCACCTGTTAAATTATGATGCGCTAATAAATATAAATAAATCTCCTTGACTGTATGATCTCTTAAATTCCACATATTGCTTATGATTAGTTGTATTGTGCTACTATAAGTGGTTACATAATTCAGCAGGAATGGATTATTTTTGTGTTGTTCTCTAGAATGCTTATGCTTGGTTCATTTGAGATCACTTGCAGAAAATTACTTGATCCATCATAGAAGTACACAACCTGACACTCTCATGACACTGTGTGCTTTGCTAATATTATACCATCGGAATATAATATAAGTTCATGGTTCAATTCTCTGATGGAAATATAATAGCAGTCTGAACATGTTAATTTGAAGTAGAAAGATGCATTAGAAAGATGCATTTAGTTGTTATTAACTGTCAACTAGTGTTCTGTGGTCTTGTTCCTACAAAAGAAATAATGGGCATCTCTCTGAAAATATTCTCAAAGTTCTTCTCTAGGTAGATCTCATTTCAGGTTCTTGGAAAATTAATGATCAATCATTTTTAGCATATATATATATATATGTCTGTTGCTTCAGATTCTTATCCTTTATGTGTTATACTGTATTGCCTCCCTTTCAGTCGAAGAAGAAATGTGCATTGCCAACTGTAGATGGGTGATTGGCCATCTGAGGAGGCAAACGATGGCTGAGTTAATTAAGTTTCTTTGTGGTGCATCCGTGTGAGACCTAGGATTTAAATGCAAGAAGGTAAGACAAGTTGTTCCTTTTCTTAGTTGTGGGTATGTTGCTTCATTTTGTTTATGCTCATCTTTACTTTTTTTTATTATTGGCGGATCGTGTTCAGCTAGAGTGCCTTACGAGAATTCTGTCATCTATTTTTTGCCAACTAAGCTCCGTGAATCTTGATGAAATCCCTGGAGGGGTATGATCTCACCTGGACATTGTTCATCATTAAAGTTATGCTGTCCCTGGAGGAACTATACTTGACAATATGTTCCTATCCGAAGCTCGATCTCTTTTTTCTACTGTGTACAGCAAACTTTTATGTTAGATTCTGTAAAAAGAAGGGAAATTAGTAGCATGTGTTTGTTCACTCTGTCCTATGACATGCAGGTGTGGAGTCACCTGTGTAAAATGGAAATGAATGAGGAGAGCACTCTTGTAGGATTGGACTGGGCATAGGTGCCCGATAACTAGACACGGAGGCCCGGATCCGACCTTCCCTGCTTGATCTTCCCTTTTTTGATGACCTCCCCGCTCGGTAACATACTTTACCTAACCTGGCCTAGCACATTGAGGTAGTCTTATGCTCGGCTGATTCCTCAATGAGATCTTATGGTAAAATATATAGGTTCGCTAGGATCTTAAATAGGAAAGATTTATTCTACTGCAAACAATTGCTGCCTACAATTGTCCTTTATTTGTATTTAGGGTGTAGAAATGTTTATGATTGTAATTGTATTCATTTTCTTTCTAGGACATATTAGGCTGATTTAGGAGAAAATTAAACAGGGGTGTGCAGAAGGATCTGTCATTAAAGGTAGGTTAACTAGATGCATATATTGAAATTTGAACATCCCTTCCTCTTATTCATATCTCAGCTTTTTTTTGCCATGTGAAATATGAAAATAGTTTAAGGTGAACCTCATGTTCATACTCAGTCTTGGACGAACAACATTACTTAGATGCAAACTGAGTTTGAGAGGAGTTGTGGCGGAGATATACATGTATACATTTAATAGGGATAAATTCAATGTACGCCTGAGCAAAAAGAAAAATTGTCTGTTATGAGGTGCATCTTTGAAGCTTCTTTAAGGGCGCGGAAGGAAGCACAGCCTCCTTATTAAAGGTAGCCTGAGCGAAAAATTGTCTGGTATGAGGTGCGTCTTTGAAGCCGCTTATTCAAGGGCGCGGAAGGTAGAACAACCTCGGGTTCTGTTACTTAGGGTTCTGCTTTGGGTTCTGTTACATCCTTGGCGAGCTCGAGACGGATTTTTTTTTCTGTGTCTTGCTTGAATGATTTCCCCTTCTCTTGCTTCGGGTGCTGTTACCTGTTACAACCATGAATATTTTGTACTACCCTTATAGCTTATTTTGTTTGATACACATGCCACAAAATATATAAGGAGTTCAGCGAATTTTCTCATAAAAATTATCTATGTATTTCCAACCCGTTGAATTGGTTTTGATCCTTTTTAGGTTAGAAGAGTACGAGTAAACCTGGTTTGGTTAATCAAGTCAAGAAATGGTAATGACACTGCATCTGCTGTTCCTTTTGATATGAATCTTATGCGGCAAGATGCATCAAAGTGGTTTATTGTACTCACATCTGCTATTTCCTTCTTTTGTTAGCAATGATGCCATAATGAAGGAAGCCATCGTTGGCGAACAGTTCCAACAACTGGCTGTGTTCGATTACAATCCTGTCAATAGCTTTAAAGTACCGTTGTTGCTATTTCCTGTCAACAACTGGCTGTGTTGAACACTGAAAATTTCCTACTCCGTATCAAAGTTGCTTGCTATACCGAGGTATTGTCCTGCTTATGCAAAAAAAAAATGTCCAAGTACAAGGGTTTTGTAACTTCTTCCCTATTGAGATAAAACAGTCCAGCCACATTAACACGGCATGACCGCACGAGCTTCAGACAATGAGCAAAGCCTATCTGTTATGCTAAGAGACATTGTCCAAAATATACGATAATTCACAATTTCCCCTCTCGGTCTAAAGAATAAAGACAAGGGATGATCTGAAAAAACAGGCAACAAAAGGTGGTGTTTTCTTAAATATGTTTGTCCTTCCAGCCTTCCAGGTGAATTCATTTTACTGAGACACCTACGTGATGTTTCCTGTAGTGCAAAGGAAGAGACAACAAAGGATCAAAGAAGGAAGATCGGTAGTGTTGATGGAGCAAAGACAGTGCTAGGAAATGGAGTACATCTCATGTTCTTTCATTTTTCTATTTTTCCTATATAAGACACATAATTCCTTACATTCCCAGCAAGTTTACGTTACAAGCTGTTGGAATAAATGTTCAGACGTAGCAAAGATATCATCTTATAAATAAAAGAGCCTTTTATTGATCTCACCATGACACTAAGATGTTTTTATTCTATTTTTGGGGAGGAGGAAGCCTAAAGACGTTGATTATTGAACAGCTGGCGTTGATCGTTAAATCAAACACCATAAAATCTTATTGGTGTGAATCAAATTATTGCATTCAAGTTTTTTTACTTGACACCAGAAAATCATATTGGTGTGAATCAAATTATTGCATTCAAGTTGATTTTTTTACTTGTGTATTATTTAATTTCATCATCCAAAGTGACTTTTTGACCATGTTAGTATCAAACGTCTTGCATTCCACACACCATAACTTTATCTAATACTGAATAAAGAAGCCGTGTTCTTTAGACCATTTTAACTACCTATTTTATAATAAATATCTTTTTCAGAGAGTATGAATGTTGCATCATTTTTTCACATTTTTTTACGAAAATTCCGCCGATCTATTAATAATTATCAATAGTAGTACAAACAGACCCAAAAGTAATAAAATTACAAGCAGGTCTTCGGATCACCTAGCGACGACTACACTGACGCGAGCCGAAGGCGCTCTGCTGTCCTCGCCCCTCCATCACCGGAGCCAGGCAAAGCTTGTCGTAGTAGAGCTTGTTGTTGTAGACAACCGGGAAGACATCGTGCTAAGCCCCTAAAGGACCAGCACACCAGAGCAGCAATCAACCGTCGCCAAAGATGATAACTGTAGATCAGAAGAGACTGACCTGAAATCACACCAACAAACACGAAAACCGACCGGATCCCATGAGATCCGCCGGACACACGACTCCACGCGCCCTCCACCGATGCAAGACGCACCACCAAAGCGAGGATAGAGCAGCAGGACCTTATCCAGACTTCAGGATGTAGCTGCCGCCTCATCATCCTGAAGAAGACACTGAAAATGACCTAACAAAGAACGGAAACCCTCCGCCGGCGAGAGGCCGTGGTCCACCACACCTCCAAGGCCCCAAGGCCACCGGAGACGGAGCGGACCGGTGACGTCGCCGACGAGGGGAGGGAACCGTAGATGGGTTTTCTTGACCGCCTTATTTTTTCCGCACAATGTTGAGGACCGGCTTTTCTTCGCATTTTTATTTATAATGCTGCATTCTTGTACCGTTAAGAATGCGCAGATATGCAGTGAGAAGGATAGTCGTCCCCAACTTCGCCAAAATGTTCATCACATTGATGTGTAAATATTTCCTCACGAACATCAATATTATATTTGTGAAGCTATCAATGCCTTATAACTCTATATTTGCGTGTTGGTTCACTTGGATCCATGTTTTGCATGTATTTGGATCTAATTCCAAAGGATGTCGAAGTTTCCGACATCTATGACGTGCATGTCTTATATTAGGCTAGATACCAGACTACCACAAGCAGATCGATGCAAGACAACAATTCATATTTGAAATGCGATGACTAAAACTATATGAGTTTCTCTGTCTAGCACTACATAATTTGCAATACAACTTGAAAGAAATAGCCTGAAAGTGGCATGTAAAGATATATAAACAAGTCCTGGAATCTTTTATGTGGCAACTTGGTGAAAGGGGGACGCTGTTAGTACGGCGTAGAGCAATACGATGATATGTACAAGTTTGTAGTGTGTAGGAGGGAGAAAGACTTATTCCTCTCTTTTTCCGTCCGTCCCTCTCTCACCCAACCAACGTCGACCAATGGACAGGGAGGAACCTGGGAAACAAAGAGAACATGTTTTGCTTCTGCTTCATCGCATCAGTTAATTTCGATGGAATTTTTTTTTCTTCCCGTTGCAACGCACCGACATATCTGTGATAACTTTAAAATGAATGAATCTTACATTTTTTTTTATTCCATCTTTGCTGAAAATTATTTTGCTATTGTTTTGACTCTACTCCTACAATTTTTTTTCCAAAACTAACATAAAAAATGGAAGTAAAGAGCACGAACTATCTCCGATGAGGACTTCGACATTGCCACCTCCCCTCTTCGCAGTCTTCGTTTAGATTCCGCGAACAACTGTGATCGTATCTCTAGCACTGCCTCACCGGCGGGCTTCTAAGGGGAGGGTGGGACCGGAAGGTGGCGGTATATCTACTGCTAGGTTGATAGTTATGACTTACCACAGAAGAGTAACGTACAACACCTAGAACTTGGAACCGCGCATATGCACAATAATTCTATCTTGTTATTGTGTTCGGTATTATCATGCCGTAGTATATTATGATATCCCTAATTTGTTTTAAATTTTCATAGAGAGCTATCAATTATATATGTGCATTAAAAAATGAAATTTGAGAACCCGTGGCAACGCACGGGCATTTGTACTAGTCAACTCCAAAAGTCCAAACATGCTATCGACATGAAAAATCTGGCTTTAGAGCATCTCCAACAGGCGTTGTATCTGTGCTGTATTAAAAAAAACTAATTTACCGCGTGAAAGGTGCAAATTGTTGTTCTAACAGATGTTGTAACCGGTGCTGCAAAGTGGAGCGCGATGCAAAAGCGGTATCTGGTGCACTATATCTACCGCGCTGGAAAGCGCGCGCGATAGAAATCGCGCGCAGAAACAACTACCCCAAAATTTAGAGCTGAGAATTTGGCCTCAGGCGCGAAACACTTTTGGAGCGCACTACAAAGTGCTTTTACAGCGCCAAAATTTAGCGCGGCTGTTGGAGATGCTCTTAGGATTTCTCTAAAAGCAGTTTTGGGCCAGGCCCGATGGGTAAGTTTGATGTCAGCCGTGCGGAAAGTGGAAACCGCGTGAGCGTGGGAGGCCGAAGTGAGATGGCGGGACAAACCGAAATCGGCTATGTTGCGCGGCATAGCTAGTGTCACCTCCTCTTTTCGGTCACCTCCCAGCAAAACACCCTAATTTTTCCCTCTCAACACCGGTGTCGGTGTCGGTTCGTCAGATCTATCTCACCCTCTGGTTCCGGCGACTTCGGCACGGGATCCGCGGGCGAGCTCATCTCCTCCTTCATCCTTGTCGGTTGCAGCAGCTGGTCTCCTCATTTTCCGGCCAGGGATCGACGGGAGATATCACTTTCTTCTCCAACCCCGGCAACTCTCCCTCGTGTGCAACGACGGAGGTAAATCACCGTGCCCTCCATTTTGGTGTGTCCCCGTAGTTAGTGGTCAGCCTCGACGGTAGATTTAGCAGACAATCATGTTAGATCAATTTGCTTAGGGCGACCGGATGAGCCTGATCCACCAGGCATCGGCATTGATAGCTAAGATTCAGGCCTGGATCCTCCTCCTCCAGAAAATACCAGTTATGCAAGTTGTGTATCCACTAGTGACTTATGGTCCGATGCTTGCCCGAGATCAAGAGGGGGTTGCTAATCTGAACTTCATCTACAACACGAATGATGTAGATGTTGTTCAGATGCCGAGAATGAGAAGAGCCCCCTTCTATGAACTAGTTAAGACGTTTAGGGACAGTGGTTTGCTGCAGGATAGCATGAGTAAATTGATATGTTTCTTCATCTTGTTGGCCATAACCAGAGGTTTAGAGTTATGCACAACACATTCAGGAGATCCATATAGACTATACCCCGCTATTTCAACCAAGTCCTTTACGCAACTAGGGAGCTCATGCAAGACATGATCAAGCCACCTTCTGGTGAAAAACCAAGCAAGCTACAGAACAACAGAACAACAAAAGATGGTATCAATACTTCAAGGTGAGCACAAATATTTCTTTGCATCTGGGTTGACAACAACACAATGCAAAAACTTGATTGTTTATTGTTATCATCGCATGATTGTATTGTAGTAATTGACGTACTCATGTCACTGCTAGAGTGCCTAAATTAACAATCAGTATCATACATAGCCAGGAAGCACTACAACAGCCATAATATGCTTGATATTGTTGATTTCGGTCTAAAGTTCACTTATGTGCTAGCTGGTTGGAAAGGAACTGCCCATGCTGCAAGCATTCTAACAGACAGCCTGAGTAGACTAGATGGCATACATCTCCCTGATGGTAAGTTCTACCTTGGAGATGCAGGTTATGCTTGTCGGCCTCGAATCCTACCACCCTTTTGGAAAACTAGGTATCATTTGAACGATTTCTCTCTCCAAGGAACATACCACAAAATGCAGATGAGTTGTTCAACTTTACACACTCTAGCCTCCGGGTTACCATCGAGATGGCTTTTGCTGCATTGGAAAATAATTTCAAAATCTTTGACTAGAAGCCATTCCACACTTTTCCACTCAAGTAAAGATTGTTCTTGCATGTTGCTTCCTTCACAAGTGGATCTTAGGTTGGAGTATGGGTGACTATGTCCCATACGAGGTTGATGTTACTCCTCATGATGTAGAGGGTGGCCATGGTGTTGAGCAACACGACATTCAAGCTTGGAAGAAAAAGAGGAATGAGTGGGCTCAGTCAATGTGGATGCACATAAATGATGTCTACGGTTGACAAGGAAGCAAGAAGAAGACAACAAGAAGAAGATTTGCACTCCCCTTGGTCGCCATTGTCGAACTATCCCCTGGTCTGTAATGTTAAAATGCTATTCGTATGTAGCTAAGGCTCGGTTTATATGCATGTACTGGTGGTGAACTGATAAACTACTAGTCCATGAGTGTGGTTAACTGAACAACTGATGTTAGTAAGTAGCTATGGCTAATTTATATGGACGTACTTCATTTTTTTCATTGTTGTGTCTGATGATGTTGTCTTTTAGTCATGGTGGTGTGCTATGTTAATCTCACCAGTGAAGACGAAGGAAGGAGATGGGATGAGGAATGAAAAACTAACCGTCCCTCCTCGCTATTTATACCCTTGGCCCCGAGATACGTGCATCGGATCCTACGGCAGGAGCTCAGCGATCGCGTCGTTTTGAAATAGAATATTTGTATTTATATTTTATGTTTGTTCTTGATGATTTATTTCATGAAATGAGCAAAGGAATTGCATAGATCATTCCCACATAATAATGTAATCTCTAAGGATGATATAGGAAGGGTTTGGTTTTAGTTGTGATGTTCAATGGTGCTGAGAATTAAGGTTTGTGAGGGGATGTGTAATGCAAATTGGGTGGGGAATACTATGTCGTTCGATGTGCCTAGTAAATAGGTATGTGCTTGATAGGAGAGTGTAAGTGTGAAAATTTCATTAGCTCCGAGATCCATGGAGCCCTTTCTTAAAAAAACACATCTTCAAATGTCAACAAGTTATGAAAAAAGCATGCAAGTACATCTATTATGTATGCCCCAAGTTTCATTGAAATATATCATCATTTGTGATCTACACAAAAAGATAAATGTGTAGATCAATTATGAGTTTTTTGTTCCTTTCTAGAGAAACTTGTTCATAGCAATGCAAATCAATCCTCACTTGTTCCGTAACCTCGACATAGTTAGGAGTACGCTCAAACATCATGTCAAGCTCATCCTGGTCTAGCTCTATGTTTTCTTTTAAAAAGACGCCTTTGTCCACGTGATGAACATAAACAATTCTCGCCATCTCTAAAATAATTATAACAACATAAAAATAAATGTAAACAATAAGTACTCATGGCAAGACACACAAAATCCTAGCCACATTACCAAACCCTGCGACTAACCTACAAATCTGACAAGAACTCTAAAATACAAGTCTTAAACATAATGCTTCATAGCAACGGTAAGAAGCCGCTACTAGCCAATGCAACGATAAACAACCATGCACTTTGGGTGAAATTGAAATTCTAGGGTTTCCAAGATTTGGACAAATCTAACAAAAATTGAAGATTCGAATAGGCTAATGAAAGGGAAAAAGGGAGAGAATATCTCTAGGCACTTGGGGGTGTGTCAAAATTACCGGAGAAAACCTTCAGAATTAGGGAGTGAGATTTGAGAGGAGGAGAGAGGGGAGCCACCAGCCTCGAGCTCATAGGGGGAAATGAGGGGCGGTGGGTTAGGTCGGACGGCCAAATAGCTAACAGGAAGTGTAGTGCCTATGCGAGCGGCACTACACTATACAATGTAGTGTAGTCTCTTTGTGAGCGGCATTACATAACTGGGGCTGTTCCGCCACGCTAGCACGTGGGGTTGCGTGTGTCGCTACATAGTGGAGGATAGCGCCGATGGCGAAGGCGATACGCAAAAAACTTAGTTCGATTAATTACTTTCGCACCAAGTTTATTTTGTGAATTTTTGTTTTGGGTAGAGATCAGTTATGTCCATTGTACCGGTTGAGAGCAGCGTACACTTGAAAAAAAGAAGAGTCAGAGCACATGGCGGCGACAATTACAGCGAGAAGGATGCTAGGGCCTAGGCAGCTCGCCAAGTATAAGGAGGACTGCAACATCGTCGAAAATACACAGTGACACCCGGGATCATGAGTACCCGAGTTACTGTGCGAGCCGGAAATACATATTTCTGGACCTCCAAAATTTCAAATAAATTTTTTGCATGTATGTATATGGGTGTTATTTTCAAATTCGAAAGTATGTAGCTTAGAGAAAAATGACAAGTTTTGAATGGTCAATGCAACTACGTAACTTAGTCTCGGACTAAGTTTAATCAGATTTAGGAGTACCCAGTTTCTAAAAATTCCCTTTAGAACATCGTCGTCATTCCACGGCCAGATCGGGAAGCCCAACCACATGTGGATGCCGGTGCTGATCGTGGCTGCAGGGACGGGCACGCACGAATATTCAGCCGGATCAAGAACATGTTTGTGTGCATAGTGTTTTTCATATATTCCTTAGAATATATTAAGGAATCAACAGTTACTTGATCTAGAAGACACAGTAGGTCTATCTGTCATACCGTGGGTGGGTGCAGCCTATAGCTAAACTTAATCAGTGGTCAACTGGAGTAGAAAAAACACTCATTCTCATGCTGCTTGATATGCAGGGTGAACACACTGGGTGGCACAACCAAAGTCAGGATTAAGTTTTTTTAAAAGGTAAAAGTCGTTCCTCGATATCACTACATGTTTAAAATGCCATGAGAACTAAGAATTCTCCGTTAGAATCACCATCCTGCATCTAAAGCATCGAAGCAGAAAATGATCCTCGATACATATGTTCCCAACACACTTACACTTTCTTCAAAAGGAAACATGTATCCATCTCCGAGACACGAGAGAGAAACAACACAACCAAGCACCACAATGTTCTAGTCCAGGCACGCAACCAATCTCATAGTAGCTTTGCAGTGAGCACTCTGTTACAGTGCAAGTACAAAAAAATGTCACCGCTTAATGTTTCAGGCTTTATGTGGATCGGCAGAGGTGATCAGCCAGTCCTCAAGATGATATGCACCCCGCTATCGGTGTCGACCACATCACTCATCTCCCCCACTTTCAGAGCAATGACCGCCTTCTCAAAAGGCTTCTGCATCTTGCCCCTCTCGAATGGACCTACAGCCGTAAATCATGAGAGCAAAAATGTTACGACTGGTCATGAATGAAGTTTCAAATCATAAAAGAGAACAAACTGAATTCAAGCAACATGAGTACAAAAAAAAAAAGATAATGAACTAGTGGGCAAACCACAGGTTTGTTGCAAAAAATCCCAGTAACAGACTTAACGCATATGGCATTCCTTCATTACAGCATCCAAGTAACGTAAATTAATGCAAAACAGATTCTATACTAATATTGTGTATCCCCTGAATATGATAGCATTTGAATGCAGGGATTATCTCGATAATAGAGAACTAGAGAACAGAAATAGCCCATCTCATATTCCCATGCAAAGTAGAGTTTACATGAATAGCGTGGAGCAATTGAGATTAAAAATGATACCACACCAGCAAGAAAACAATCTGGCCGGTTTGATGATTTTATTCCCTTATGGGAGCATGTGATGCAAATATTTTAACACAGTAAGAGCATATTTGACAAACCGACAATTGGTAGGTTGGTGCGAGTGCGCCAGCCTCAACCCGCCTACCAGGGTTCGACTCCGCGTGGGGCCGGAATTTATTTCCGCACTGCGGAGTGACTGACTATTGTTTGGTTGCACTTCTTTAAACACCAATCCCACTGGTTGTTAGTGTCTTGTTTGTCGAGTTTTTTTTTCACACTTCTCGTAATGGTGCTCAATTGTCCTAGTTGATCCTAAATCCATGATTCAGCATCACTAAAAATTAAATTGGTATTGCAGAAGCATGTCATAATTTTGGACAAAATTCCTATATATAGCCATATCATCATGTTCAGTTGGTCAGCTTCTTGTTTTGGGGGAAAATAACATATTGCCACGTTTCACACGACGCGTGTGTTCATCTGTGCAACATTCCAACTATTCACAATATTACACAAGGATGGCGTAATTTTGGACAGACCACCTATACATAGCCATGTCATCATTCACTTTGTCAGCTTCTTTTTTTTCGGAAAAAATTATAACATATCACAATCTCTGCGTACTGTATTTTGTCGTGTCCCGCAGACGTGCCATCCCTGCAACATTCCACAATATTCATGCAGGTAGAAATCTTAGACAATTAAATGACCCGGCTACGGTAGGCTGGAAAGGCAGCCTGAACATTGAAATTAAACAAGCGTGTGCCAGGTTTTGCATAAAGTTACAAGCAATAAAATCCAGAGAAAAGAAGGAACCCTTAGGAGTTACGAACAATATTCATAAAGAGAAAATTAAGGAACAAACTGAAGTACTAAATCATTCCAAGTTGGTTACGGCCACCCTTTGTTCCTTCTAGTGGATATAACAACTTACCAAATTAAGAGATATTAATTTGTCGGTTCGAATACGACAGACATGGTTCCCCACAACGAACCAACCGTCTTGCACTAAGAAGCCAACAGAATTGGCAACCCAGATAAAGGCTTCAAGAGGAAACATGTGATGTTAGTGCATTTCTGGCCTGAATCAGCTGCTCCTATATAACAACCAACTCCTATAATGGGGCACAATATTTCTGGCCTGAATCATAGTGCAGCTGTCAGATGTAACACTCCAGTGAGGTTGTATAAGACTAGCCACATCCCCAAATTCCTGGAATTCGGATTATCTATCAGTACTTCACAAGTTAAGTTTTTGGAATTCGGATCAGCATCGATATACCAACTTACCAGTAACCAAGTACCACACACACCCCCAAATTCCCGGAAGCAAATCCCTACATACATACGTAGCACACCAACAGATTTGGCAGGGTGGAGGGAGGAGCACTGACCGAGGTCGCCGCCGCGCTTGGCGGAGTTGCAGTCTGAGTTGTCGGTGGCGGCGGCCTCGAACTTGAGCTCCCCGGCGACGATCTGGTCCCGCAGGGCGCGGGCGAGGTCGGCGGCGTCGTCGCGGGTGGTGGCGGAGATGGCGACGCCCTCGGGGTCCCGCCACGAGGCCTTGCGCCGGGACCCCTCGTGCTTGATCAGGATGTGCGACGCCCGCATCCTCTCCTTCTTCCCCTCCTTGTCCCCGGGCTTCTGGCGGTGGTGGTGCCGATCGCGGGAGCCGGAGGAGGGGTACTCCGCGCGGCGGCGCTTGCCGTCGCCCGCCGCGGGTGCATCCTCGGCGCCGGGCCGCTTCCGGGCGGCCGCGTCGCCGTCCCCGGCAGGCGCGGCGGCCGGCGCGGTGGGGGTCTCGGTCCCTATCTTGGCGTCGCGGTGGTCGGTCGGGGGTTTGGATTTCGGGTTCCGTTTCTGGCTCGAAAGGGGAAGCTTGGGTCTGGGTTGCTGTGCTTCGATTGTTATAGCAGAGCCAAACAGGGAGGCTGCTAACCTTAAACCTGCTATGCCTCACCAATTTTGGGAACAAAAACATTCTAGATCTTGCTTAATTTTTATAATGAAAACGACACATGAATCAACAGAGAATGTACACCTAGATACATTTCTGGAAAGGCCCCGTTGGGAACCCTAGAATTCAGATTGTTATCTGTATAAACATTTCGACAAAATTTGCACGAAATAGCCAGGGTTATGTAGCAGAACAATTTAGATATATGCCTGAGATTAGTGTAAGTGAGTGCTAAGTAGACCATTCATCGCCAATCAAGATCTACACAAGTGAAGTTTACAACTGCCAAACCAAACACAACAGCTCTAACATTTACTTGTATTGATTCAGAACATCAAGACAAAATCTCATCAAAGACACTGGAGGTAGAATTCAACTGCATGGGGTTCTTCAGAATTGTGTGGTCCTCTTGGGAAAGATGGAACTGTTTGTTCTCTATCTGCTTTCCCTCACTCCAGAAAACTAGCACGGCACAAACAGTGGTAAATCTCTCTACCAAATACACTGTCAGTAAATCAGCCTACGGTTAACTAAGGCATCGTATCCAAAATACACCTCTAGCTTAATCAACCACTGCTTTATTTTGATTTGCAGGCACATCAAGGATAGTGGTGATCCTACTGGTCTGTTTGGATGCAGTCAGTCAGGACGTGCATGCCATTCTCACTCATTTGTTGCACTTCTGATGGCGATAAGATCCGGATGCATCTGACGCAGTTGATGAATTCTCTACAAGCAGAGAGGGAAGCACAACACAGTGAGTGAGTTACTATATTTGACCATGGATAGACTCAAGGGGGAAGAAAACATGATATATGCTGCGCTGGATATTGTCGAAAAATCAGTGTAGAGCTGAAGATACTTACTCCCATGGATCATCACCGACGAGAAGGACATCGTTTTCGTAGTCGACATATACAAGCTTCCAATCTGAACTAGCAGGATGCTCAAGTTTCCCCTGGAGTCCAAACATGGATGCGATGGCTGATCTCAGCTCACGGTAATCTCTATACCGTGTCACATCTATAGATCTTCCAACGGATCCTAGCTTCTGAACCTGTTTATTTACATGGATTAGAAGATAGCCATAGCATGAGCAAAAGTGCCACAAGTAATATGTCCATTATCAAAGAACTCTCAATAAATGTTTCATATTTTTTAAGCATACCTTTGTGTATGTCCGCACCGGTGGTTTCATAGGCTTTCCACTTCGCTCCATGCTGTACTCGGTTGTCGCATCCATGCTGCAAACTGATGTTCCCCTGGAACTGTTATGGATTTCTGGCAGAGACAAAACTTGAGATTCTTTTAGACTTGGCAGCCTAGAGTACATCCCCAAGTCAAAGCCATCGGTAGTCTGTGGTTGAGAGCATGAGGTGTTATTCATGCTTCTCTGGATCGACTCCATCTGAGTTCCACTATCTTCAGAAAAGCTCATTTGTACATATGAGTTGGATGTGCTTGGAAGGTTGCTTCCGTCATGGTGGACATCGAAATTTTGCATATCAGGTGACAAAAATGTAAGTGAGTTCAGATCCGGGCTGCCGATGAAGTCCTGTATGGAATTAGGAAAGCTGTCTGAGAGGCAAGAGTTCTGAAAAGTCTCCAATGTATCGGTGTTTATTGTGGACGGTATATCAGCAGACGGGCTGAAAATGTTCTCTGATGCACTGACTGACTGAATGCCACTGGATTCTTGGTAATATGAAGGCTGAATCATCCAATCCAGACCATCGAAGAACTGTGAAAAACAACCTTGGTTAGGAAATGAGTTGACTGACTTCCCTCCGTCAGGTGATATTGATGATCCTAACTTCGGTGGTGATAGCAGTCCATTCTCTTCGACCAGCTGACCTTGCATCTGTACAGATAGATTGCCCTGAGTAAGTGCACCAGATGAATCTTCATTACTACCACGCTTAACATGTGCAGTGTCGCCATCAAGCAGATTTCCTTCTAAACCATGCTGCTGGTCATCACAAACCCGTGAAGGTGCTGAAGAAAGTTCAGAGTTCTCTGAAATGGCTTTGCGAGAGGAACCTTTCTTGCTCTTACGAGTCTTGGCTCTAGGCTCACCCTTGCCATGCTGCTCTGAAATGCTCTGGCTTGGATATGTCTCTGTGTTTCTTGTCTTTCTTGCTGCGACATTTAACTCTGAAAAAGATATTGGATCAATGACAGGCAGAGCTTCACAGCTTTCGAGATCACCTCTCTGCATCTTAAGAGTATTCAACTGCTGCTGAGCTTCGTTTGAAGGCATGCTTTCATTCTTTGTTGAACCAGTGGAATTACCAAATGTTGAAGGAGGCATGTAGCTTTGCTTCACATTTTGAATAATACTAGAATAAGAGGATTGGTGGTAGCTAACTGGAGTCCCAAGGTTTTGGCCAGATTGATTGAGAAGCATCATCATAGCCAATTCTGATCCAACGGCTGGCATGTGCTGCAAGTTACCGTATGGAATTCCTGGTGCCCTCTGAAATGATGACATATTTGCAGCTCCAAGTTCCAGCCCAGGTACTGGAAGTTAAAAGAAAAAAGAGTTAGAATTATTTCAACCTGTGACATGATCCTACAAGTTTGTGTGGCATGGTTGTGGAAGTACCTGCATAACCAGGCAGGCATTGTCGCTTTGAATTAAGTGCTGCAGAAGGGAACGCTAGAGTGTTTTCTGGAGTTTCAATATCCCATATGCTCACACGGTCAGGCCTTTCTCCATATCCATGTTCATCCCATTCAATCTGGTAATGCAAAATATATAAGGATGACTGCATGATGATACAAAGGTTTTTTCAATTTTTATCAGGAAAGCAAGGCACCTGCAAATTGCGCCATTTGGAGTTGGGCCACCTCATGGGATCAGAGTCGCTAACTCCCACAATTGTACCAGTGTATCTGTAGAACAGAACAATTTTGTTTAGACTATGGTTCAGAGAACTTCAGTGACCATATGTGGATTAAAAGATAATTCTAAACCTTCCAACTTAAATGACAAATTACATTAATTTTTAATACTCATTCACTCTATTAAAGGCTGCTTGATGTTGTCATTTTTTCCAAAGGAGAAAGGGGGAGATATGCAGAACAAGTATTTTAAACTTGGACGCATAATAGTGTATTGTTGACTTCAGACATTTTTTACAGGAGAAATTTTTTACTGGAGCATCATATCAAAAGCAGAAAAAAATGATATCTGCATATGCCAAATCCCAGCTCTCGTTAGTGCACAAACCTACGCTTGCTTGACTCCTCTGTCTCAAACATCATAGCCATTCTCATGCCAACAGATTGTTGGATATAATTGGCCTTATTGTACCTTGCTACAGGAACTACAAACGGCGACGGGCTCGTCCTGAAGAGATTTTAAGAACGAGTATGTGTGAAATATGCCAGCAGAAAACCATATTAACTGGCATAAGAAAAAGGCAGAGAAAGTTCCAAACCTAGGATTATAGTAGATAGTAAATGAGCCACCGCTAGATGCTGCATGAGCTGCAGCAGCAAGAACACCGATGTGCATACTATCAGTGGACAGAACCGATGATGACAATGCTGTTTGCTGTCGAGTCGCCCTCCTAACGCCCACAAGTAGTTGTGACTTCTCATCCCTGAAACCAGTAACTTTTGTCAGGAATGGGCATTTCATTCACACAAATTCACCAAGAGGAGAGAAATCAACAAGTTATTTTAAGTTACTTTCATCCTGAATGAGTAAAGGTTTCATGTCTTCTGCTACATACCACTAATGCACTAATTATCTTTCACTGACAAGAACTAGCTTTAAATTTGTATGCAAGTTGGATTAAATTTATACTTCAGAAAGTTGGATGTCCCTATATTGGGTACATAGTATTGTTATCTATAGCTACAGCTGCATGAAAAAGTTTGAATTCAGCAAGATGGATATATCTTTAAATTGGATACATAGGTAAACAGATACTAGAAAAACCATAAGTAATGGACTAAAGTACAACCCTTCGTTATATCTGAATGACATAGGAATAATTCAAGACTGACTCTACACTGTACTAATAAACTTTGTATGCCCATAATATATATGGTTAGCTCGATCCAATAATTAGAGTTTACATCGAATCCATAAGTCTGACCCTTTGCAGATATAGTAGTGCAATATGCATTTGGTTAAGATCCCAAAAAGGACATACTAGTATATGCTGCAATTTGAGTCCATATACCTGATAAATAAGACAGAATCCCCTGCTTTAAGCCGTTTGGCGCCAACAAAGAGACTCCATCCAGTTGTTAGAAGATGTCGCTTCGGCTGCCCTGTAAGGAACAGCACATGAAGGAACTTTCAGAAGACGCCCAAAATTATGTAGCCCTGAACAAGCTAACACCAAGTCAGACAGTACTCGACCCTACCACGATAAATGTGACGGAATGTCCACATGTTGTCGTGCAAATCCCGGACGACAAGCTCCTGGTTCGGGGGCTGCATCGAGTAATCCTGCGCGTTCCAAAACAGTCAGTAACCTGTGAGATGAAGCATTCAGAGAGAACAAACCAGGCAAAACAAAATGTGGACACAAGGATTATACCAGCTGTGGGAAGAGCTTCTCTGCAGCTCTTCGCGGCACCGAGAAGCCGCCGTGCGTACTCGTATCGCTCGCGGTCAAGTTCTTGCAGAAGTACTCCGCTGGGTGCTTGCTTTTGGTGTAACTACCGAGAGATGGAATTGGGAACACATCACTTTCCTAAAATTGACAGGACGTTCAAATCAGGTAACAGTTTCACACTTTTAAACATTCCAAGAAACTGCAGTTCAGCCTGCTCTGAACTTCTTCAGTAGTGTCATTTCCTGCAGCAATATTAGCTTACACCATAACAACACGGTGTACTTACAGAATTAACTGGTTGAAGAGTCATCTGTGCGTAGACTTCATCGGTGTCCTTGTCAGCCTGTGCAAAACAAGCATTTATCAGTGGTAATGCAATGCAGTCCATCAGGCCACCCCAACATCTGAACCTGAACTTGAAGCATGTAGACACTTACATGCATGGTGATGTTGTGGACTTGGCACAGCAGCTGGGACGGCAGATTAGGGTAGTTGGGGATGCGCGAGTTGGGTATCTTCCTGGTGGTCGCCGCGACCTGCCGGATCAAGAGAAAGTTCAGCAATCCATGTATATCAAAGTCAAGTAATCTAATTAACCAGATGAACAGAACGGTTCATGCAGTAGTCAGAGGATTTCGGACCTGCTCGCTGTGGCCCTGGGGGAAGTAGTAGACGAGGCTGCCCCGCTGCGGCAGGCACACCAGCGGGCCGGCGCAGGCGTGCCAGAGCTCGGAGTTGATCACCTTCTTGCCGCCCTGCGCCTCTCCCATGAGCTGCATTTCGTCGAGCAGCGCCGCCGCGTTCCTGAGGACGCCGAAGGTCTGCTGCGGCTTCTCCTGCGAGGCCGCCATCTCTCCCAAAGGTGCTCTGTTTCTGAGGCGACGAAGCTCAAGAACCGCTGCTGAACCGAGGCAGAGCTGTAGTAGCGGGATGCACAAATGCTAAGCGAGCTGCTTAGACGCGCGAGGCTGCCATCAACCAATCAGTCGACTCAGAAACCAGAGCACCTGCACGCCATTGCAAGAGAAGCAGAGGATGTTTGTCAATGCCAGTGTGTGAGCAAGCGAGGGAGCAGGCGGTGAGTGAGTGAGCAATGGGGAACAAGAAGGTCCCAGTAAATAAAATGCGTTTGGAACGGCGAGGCAGCTAGCTAGGGGCTGGGTTGGGACCCGTGGGTAGAACCCCACCCCTCTTTCCCGAGAAACCAGGCGGCTTTTGCGTGCTCACGCCACGCGCGCTGCCTGCGCGGCTGCGCACGCCTCGGACCGGGGTAGAGGTAGGCGCGCGCAGAGCAATGTCACGAGAAATCTTGCTGTGCTGCTAGCTAGCGAGCTAGGTGCTCGACGGAATTCCAGGTGGGGTCGCTCGGCTCCGGGAGCTCGCGACGGCTCAAGAAGAAGAATGGCCCCCCTGCTTGTCTAGGATCGCTAGCGTTGGCGCTTTCCCCAGGTGAGGCAGCATGTGCTACATTTGAGAGCAAGAAGAAGCAAGAAGGACCCCGAGGTGATCAGTCCGTCTCAAGAACGGCAATGCCGCCGGGGATGGCGCCGCAGCAAGGGTCCAAGAGAGCAGAGGTGGATACCAGTGCTACGAGTACAGCCAAGATCATTTGGGAAGAGGTTGGCGGCGGGGAAATGTGAGTGTATGACAGAGCCAAGAACGGGATGAGCCTACCTTCTCCAGCAGCGAGCAGGGAGCGCCGGGAACAGTGCGGTGTCCAGCAGCGCCTCCAAGAACGACGGCAAGGAGGAGTCGTGGAAGAAGCCAGCCAGGCCGGGTCCGTATAAAAGAGGCGACGCCAGGGGAATGGTGGGCGCTCGCTCTGGTGGAAAAGGCAAAGCCGCGGGAGGTCGGAGCTCCTAGGCCCGGGAGCACGCGCGGAGGAGGTGGTGGTGGTGGTGGTGGTAGAGTACGTAGTAGGATGGTCCTGGGCAGCTAGCGGCGTAGAGGTAGTAGAGGGCAATGATACGGCGGGAGGTGGTGGACGCGCGCTCTCGCTCGCAGCAGTCTCAGGCCGGTCGTGCTCCCCCTTTCCGGCGTACGTACCTCGCCTTTTGCCTGCGCGCGCGCCTCACCTCTCTGCAATGGGGTTCTGCTGGTGTGCTGCTTTGGGGTTTGGGGTTTGGGGTAGAAAAGATTCCGACCTTTGGAGGGGAGGAGCCATGATTCCCCGTTCGCGCCGTGGCATGCTTCTCTCTCCCTCCTGCTTTGTTTCTCCTTTCCGGCTTGATTCCCACTGGGCAGTGCCCACTGGACACTGGGCGGCCTCGTCAGCTGCTGAGGCGTGCTGCTACTCGTATCGTACGTGCCTCAGTGGCTGTGGCCTACGGGTACGGCCACGCGCGACGGACGCCTGACGCGCCGGGGCGTGGCGAGTTCTGCAGCGGCGCGACGCATTTGAGACGCTCAAATTATTCGCTGCCATCCGTTCCTGGTGGAGGCCAAAATGACCGAATGTCCGTTTGCGTCGGGGCTACCTCAAGCGTCCGATGCATTTTGGACATGCAAGTGTATTTTTTGGTGCCACTTCTTTTATTTTTGTTGAATGAGCAAGTTTAATCGCGAAAAAGTAGTACTCAATGATGTCATGTTGCTCCAATAGAATAGATTATAGCGTAAACAATTAAACGAATACTTCAATCGAATAGATTCAAACATATTTAACAAGAACAAATTTAAAAACATATAAAATAAAACTAATTTTTGGCCTTCTTGTTAGAAGGCCCTGCCTCGTCGTCGAAACTCCTGCGTCTCTTGCTTGTCACCTCCTCGTCGGAACTGGAGGACGACGCGCCCGTTGAGAAGTTGAAACTGGAAGAAATGGCGTATTCGTCGTCGTCGTCGGTGAACGGACGACGACGCGCCGCCCGCGCCAGCGCCCTGGACTTCTTCCTTGCCACCACCTTGTCGTCCGCCGCCTCTTGCGTCTCCAATCTGGCGAACTTGGTGTCGGAGTCCTCCTCCTCCTCCTGGCCCTCCTCCTCGTCCTCGGCGTCGCTGGCAGCGCCGACTCCGTCCTCGTCCTTGGCGTCGCTGGCAGCGCCGCCTCCGTCCTCCTCCTGGCCTTCGCTGCCATTGCCGCCTCCTTCCTCCTCCTCCTCACTCGGCGTGGAGGCAGGGTCGCTGGGCGTGGAGCCCGGATCGCTTGACGTCGCAGGGGATTCCCACCAATGCAGAAATCCGGGCGACTTGCCCTCGCTCTCCGAGTCGAACGGTAACGTGTAGTCGCTCACGGCGTGCCGGTGTTGGAGAAGAAGAAGAAGAAGAAGAGGAAGAAGAAGGAGGCGGTTGAACTTGAATTACCGTAGACGCGGGGGTTATATTGTGCGGGGATTAACGGCGGCGCATATAACAAAGAGGCCGGCGGTTGCTCTTCCGCGGCGATTCGGCGCTCCATTGCGGCGGTTGATCGCCGCGGTTGCCACACCGGCGCGTGTTGTGAATTCGAGGCCGATCGAACCTAGGTCGCTGCCATGAGAGCCCGTGGGGAAGCGAGCGGATGCTAGGCGCGACCGCGAAGACGCAAACCTGGCGCATATTTGGGCCAGGTTTGCGTCTCCGCGGACGGCCCGGTCACTTTGCGTCGCCCCGCTGGAGGTGGTGCCAGACGCATTTCCGGTCCGCGCGGACCGTTTTCGTCGCGCCGCTGGAGATGCCCTAAAACAACCACTTTCTGGTTATAAATTTTGAAGAGCTATAGTTTACGACGGTGTGGTTGAAAAATGCATCTGGGTTCAAGCCCAGCGCGGCCCGATGCATAGTCACCAGGTGTTCATGGAGACTCAACCGTGACTCCAATATGCGTCTCCGCGGACGCTGCGCGGTCGCGCCGAGTGTCCGCTCATGTCTGGAGGACATTTCATCGGGCCCATCTTGCAGCGACGTAGGCTCGATGTGTCTTCTAAGGCGTGTCGCCGAGGCGTCGTTTTGATAGTATGTGCCACATTAATGGCGATGCATCGTCTGCCGAACGGCCGCCGCCCACCTCTGCCAACGAAGTAATGGCGATGCCACGCATGCCGCGCCCTCGGCTGCCTCCGGCATATATGGAGGGGCGCGTTCGTCTTCCTCATCCTCTCCTCCACACAAACCTTAGCCGCCACAACCTTCGTTGTAGTGCTGCCTCGCTCTTCCTGCGACGCAACCAAACCAACAACGGGAGGCACGAATTGCAACTACAGGAGGCCAGCTACAACTTTTGCCGGTTGATTGTTGAGGCCTTGTTCGACGGGCAATGCAAGATATACCTGCACACCTGGTGGGACAAGTTCGCCCGCGACCTCGATCTCGAGTCTCGCTGCCAGCTCACGTTCGTCTACGAGGGAGATGTTGAGATTATCGTCAAGGTGTTCTACGACACATCTTCCCGCAAGCACTACCACACCGGCGAGTGCGGCTCGAACACCGACAGTTAGAACTGTCAGAGTGCTTTTTTTTTTTGCATAGAAGATAGCCGCGAGCCAATTGAAGCCACTAGAGGAGGTTTATGTATCTTCTTCGTTGGTAGGAACAACAGCGCTATCATAGCCAGTTGGATTTTCCAGTTTGGGTGACTGAGAGTGTTCTTTCTTGACAGCGAACATAAGAAACATGCGAGGTCAACACTAGTTAGATTTTCTCATTTTGTAATATTTTAACCATGTTCCACACTATGTATTAGTTTGTGTAATGTTTCTATATATGTTTAAATGAAAAAGCGAAAAACTAGGAAAAATACGTCGCGCTGCTGGAGACACCTCCTGGTACAAACGGACGCGCGGTCAAAACAACCATTTTTCTGTCCAGGAGGCGACGGAAACAGATGCGCACGGATAATTTGGATCACATCTTTGTAGATGCCCTTAGGGCATTCATAGCATGGGAAAAGCGAAGGAATAGAAATGCACATCACGTCTACTTAAATTCTATGCAATGATGAAATGTATTTAATTGTATATCAAATAAATTTTTCCATAAGATATGACATAATATTTTTTCCTATAAAATTACACTGTAAGATTCATATAGAATTAGTTTCTATAGAATATGTTCCTATTAATTAAACAACATATGTAGAAAATTTTCCCATATAATTTGAATCGTACATAATTTCTGTGAAAATCCTATGAATCAAAAAACCACTTAGATTTACGGAACAAAATCTCATCTCTCTACCGATTTTTTTTTGCAATGTACACAAAAATTAAAATTCAAATGGATTGACGGTGTTCCTGACTAGTGGGACCGAGTTAGGACCAATTTGATGAGGTGGACTAGTTCCCATTTATCATCCTAATTAAAAATGTCAAGATATTCTGAACAAATAAAAATAAAAGGTCTGACATTTTTTTCATAACGAGAATATGTAAATATCGTGAGGATATCAGTTACAATCGGCCTCTACAACAACGTAATATCCTAATGAAAGTACGGATATACACAACTGAAAGGAGAAGAAGAAGCTAAAAAGGGAAAAGTCTGGCTATAGTGTTCTAGTTATTACAGCAGGAGTACAAACACCACCATGCCAAACACATGAAGTTCAGTGTTCTCCAAAAGTGACTTCTTCAAGAAAAAAACAATGTAGAAGCGTCATCGCCGTCTGATCATAGATCTTAGATTTTCGCCATGTAAGAAGTCCCTGCTCACAATGCCTTCAATAAGGTCAATGGCATGCACAATCAATTAATTCTAGACCTTGGATTTTCACCTTGAAAGGTAGGACATTGAACTTCTGTTGTGTTGACGCCTCCACTCACATGCCGCTGCTATGAAGCCCGAAGCACCAAGTAAGTTCACCATCCACGCAAAGCCCCAAACCACCATCACTAGTCCTCAAAAGTCGGCTTCCATATCATTCTCCGCCTCTGACTTCACCATGAAACCAAAAAGACGGGTCCATTTGATGGTAATAAGATAGCAGAGCTTCGTTCCCCTCCCTCCCGAAACCAAACGGTCGGGAAAGAGCATGGGAAAGCACGGCCGAATCTCATCCGATCCAGCAATATACCGGAATGAGTCGCTGATGTCTACGCGCGCTTCTATTCCTGTAGACAGTGTTGGGCCTCCAAGAGCAGAGGTTTGTAGAACAGCAGCAAGTTTCCCTTAAGTGGATCACACAAGGTTTATCGAACTCAGGGAGGAAGAGGTCAAAGATATCCCTCTCAAGCAACCCTGCAACCAAAATACAAGAAGTCTCTTGTGTCCCCAACACACCTAATACACTTGTCAGATGTGTAGGTGCACTAGTTCGGCGAAGAGATAGTGAAATACAGGTGGTATGAATGTATATGAGCAGTAGCAACGGCGCCAGAAAAGTGCTTGCTAGCGTGTAGTAAGTAAACATGCAGCAGAACAGTAAATAAACGGAGATTGCAGTATTTGGAAACAAGGCCTAGGGATCGTACTTTCACTAGTGGACACTCTCAACATTGATCACATAATAAAATCACTCTACACTCTCTTGTTGGATGATGAACACCACTAGCTGTGTAGGGCTACAAGAGCACCTCAATGCCGGAGTTAACAAGCTCCACAACATTCGATATTCATATTTAATTAACCTTAGAGTGCATGATAGATCAACACAATTATACCAAGTACTAACATAGCATGCACACTGTCACCTTCATACTATGAAAGGAGGAATAGATCACATTAATACCATCATAGTAATAGTTAACTTCATAATCTACAAGAGATCATAATCATAAACTACGCCAAGTACTACATGATGCACACACTGTCACCATTACATCATGAAGGAGGAATAGAGTACTTTAATAACATCACTAGAGTAGCACATAGATTGATAGTGATACAAAACTCATATGAATCTCAATCATGTAAGGCAACTCATGAGATCATTGTATTGAAGTACATAGGAGAGAGATTAACCACATAGCTACCGGTACAGCCCTTAGCCTCGATGGAGAACTACTCCCTCCTCATGGGAGACAGCAGCGGTGATGAAGATGGCGGTGATGTCGATGGAGAAGCCTTCCGGGGGCACTTCCCCGTCCCGGCGGCGTGCCGGAACAGAGACTCTTGTCCCCCAGATCTAGGCTTCGCGATGGCGGCGGCTCTGGAAGGTTTCTCGTACCGTGGCTTATTCGTATCGAAGTTTTAGGTCAGGGACCTTTAAATAGGCGAAGAGGCAGAGTCGGAGGGCTGAAGAGGCGGCGACACAGTCGGGTGGCGCGGCCAGGGCCTGGGCCGCGCCGCCTACATGTGTGGGGCCCACAGGGCCCTCCTCTGGTGGCTCTCGGGTGTTCTGGAAGCTTCGTGGAATTCTAAGATGCTGGGCGTTGATTTCGTCCGATTCCGAGAATATTTCCTTACTAGGATTTCTGAAACCAAAAACAGCAGAAACAAAGAATGGCCCTTTGGCATCTCGTCAATAGGTTAGTTCCGGAAAATGCATAATAATGACATAAAGTGTGAACAAAACATGTAGGTATTGTCATAAAACAAGCATGGAACATAAGAAATTATCGATACGTCGGAGACGTATCAGCATCCCCAAGCTTAGTTCCTACTCGTCCCGAGTAGGTAAACGATAACAAAGATAATTTCTGAAGTGACATGCTACCAACATGATCTTAATCATACTATTGTAAAGTATATGAGATGAATGCAGCGATTCAAAGCAATGGTAAAGACAATGATTAAACAACTGAATCATATAGCAAAGACTTTTCATGAATAGTACTTTCAAGACAAGCATCAATAAGTCTTGCATAAGAGTTAACTCATAAAGCAATATTTTCTAAATAAAGGCATTGAAGCAACACAAAGGAAGATATAAGTTTCAGCAGTTGCTTTCAACTTGTAACATGTATATCTCATGGATAGTTGTCAACATAAAGCAATATAACAAGTGCAATAGATAAACATGTAAGAATCAATGCACAGTTAACACAACTGTTTGCTTCTAAGGTGGAAGGAAGTAGGTAAACTGACTCAACATAAAAGTAAAAGAATGGCCCTTCGCAGAGGGAAGCAGGGATAAATCATGTGCTAGAGCTTTTTAAGTTTTAAAATCATATAGAGAGAATAAAAGTAAAATTTTGAGAGGTGTTTGTTGTTGTCAACAAATGGTAGTGGGTACTCTAACTCCCTTGCCAGGCAGACTTTTAAAGAGCGGCTCCCATGAAGGACGTTATCTCTACCAGCAAGGTAGATCATCCCTCTTCTCTTTTGTTTACACATGTACTTTAGTTTTTATTTATGGGTGACACTCCTCCCAACCTTTGCTTACACAAGCCATGGCTAACCGAATCCTCGGGTGCCTTCCAACAATCTCATACCATGGAGGAGTGTCTATTTGCAAAATTAAGTTGCTTACTGATGAATCAGAGCAAAACATGTGAAGAGAATTATTAATGAAAGTTAATTAATTGGGGGCTGGGAACCCCGCGCCAGCTCTTTTTGCAAAATTATTGGATAAGCGGATGAAGCCACTAGTCCATTGGTGAAAGTTGCCCAACAAGATTGAAAGATAAAACACCACATACTTCCTCATGAGCTATAAAACATTGACACAAATTAAGAAGCATTTTGAATTGTTTAAAGGTAGCACACGAAGTATTTACTTGGAATGGCAGAAAATACCATGTAGTAGGTAGGTATGGTGGACACAAATGGCATAGTTTTTGGCTCAAGGATTTGGATGCACGAGAAGTATTCCCTCTCAGTACAAGGCTTAGGCTAGCAAGGTTATTTGAAGTAAACTCAAGTATGAACTAGTGCAACAAGACTCACATAAAAACATATTGCAAGCATTATAAGACTCTACACTGTCTTCCTTGTTGTTCAAACACCTTTACCAGAAAATATCTAGACCTTAGAGAGACCAATCATGCAAACCAAAATTTAACAAGCTTTACAGTATTTCTTCATTAATAGGTGCAAAGTACATGATGCAAGAGCTTAAACATGATCTATATGAGCACAACAATTGCCAAGTATCAAATTATTCAGGACATTATACCAATTTACCACATGTAGCATTTTCTGTTTCCAACCAAATAACAATGAACGAAGCAGTTTCAACCTTCGCCATGAACATTAAAAGCTAAGAACACATGTGTTCATATGAACCAGCGGAGCGTGTCTCTCTTCCACACAAGGATGAACTTATTCAAACAAAACAAAAATAAAAACAAAAAGACGCTCCAAGTAAAGTACATAAGATGTGACCGAATAAAAATATAGTTTCAAGAGAAAAACCTGATAATGTTGTCGATGAAGAAGGGGATGCCTTGGGCATCCCCAAGCTTAGACGCTTGAGTCTTCTTGAAATATGCAGGGATGAACCACGGGGCATCCCCAAGCTTAGAGCTTTCACTCTCTTTGATCATATTGTATCATCCTCCTCTCTTGACCCTTGAAAACTTCCTCCACACCAAACTCAAAACAAACTCATTAGAGGGTTAGTGCATAATCAAAAATTCACATGTTTAGAGGTGACACAATTATTCTTAACACTTCTGGACATTGCACAAGGCTACTGGAAGTTAATGGAACAAAGAAATCCATCCAACATAGCAAAAGAGGCAATGCGAAATAAAAGGCAGAATCTGTCAAAACAGAACAGTCCGTAAAGACAAATTTTTTAGAGGCACCAGACTTGCTCAGATGGAAATGCTCAAATTGAATGAAAGTTGCGTACATATCTGAGGATCACGCACGTAAATTGGCATATTTTTCTGAGTTACCTACAAACGGGGCGACTCAATTTCGTGACAGCAAGAAAACTATTTCTGCGCAGTAATCCAAATCTAGTATCAACCTTACTATCAAAGACTTTACTTGGCACAACAATGCAATAAAATAAGATAAGGAGAGGTTGCTACAGTAGTAACAACTTCGAAGACTCAAATATAAAACAAAAGTACTGTAGCAAAATAAACACATGGGTTATCTCCCAAGAAGTGCTTTCTTTATAGCCATTAAGATGGGCTCAGCAGTTTTAATGATGCACTCACAAGAAATAGTATTTGAAGCAAAAGAGAGCATCAAGAGGCAAATTCAAAACAAATTTAAGTCTAACATGCTTCCTATGAAAGGGAATCTTGTAAATAAACAAGTTCATGAAGCATAATGCAACAAGCATAGAAAGATAAAACAAGTGTAACTTCAAAAATTTCAGCATATAGAGAGGAAACTTAATATTATTAAGATGCATATAACCATATTTCCCTCTCTCATAATAACTTTCAGTAGTATCATGAGCAAACTCAACAATATAACTATCACATAAATCATTCTTATCATGAGTCTCATGCATAAAATAATTACTACTCCCAACATAAGCATAATCAATTTTATTAGTAATAGTGGGAGCAAATTCAACAAAGTAGCTATCATTAATATTCTCATCATCAAATATAGGAGGCATAGTATAATCATAATAAACATTATCCTCCATAACAGGCGGCACCAAAAGACTACTATCATTATAATCATCATAAATAGGAGGCAAAGTATCATCAAAGTAAATTTTCTCCTCAATGCTTGGGGGACTAAAAAGATCATGCTCATCAAAACCAGCTTCCCCAAGCTTAGAATTTTCCATATCATTAGCAACAATGGTGTTCAAAGCGTTCATACTAATATCATTACTACTAGCATGCAAATAAGGTTCCATAGGTTTTTAATTTCCGCATCAAACCATCCATGTCTTAAATCAGGAAATAGAATAAGAAGCTCATTGTTGTCCATTATGCCTAACTAGTGTAAACAAGAAACAAAAAGATGCAATTGCAGGATCTAAAGGAAATAGCTTCGAGCACTCACAACGGTACCAGAAAAGTGTTTGGTTACCTAGGACCAGAGTGTGAGTACCTTTTACCTTTCCTCCCCGGCAACGGCGCCAGAAAAGTGCTTGATGTCTACGCGCGCTTCTATTCCTGTAGACAGTGTTGGGCCTCCAAGAGCAGAGGTTTGTAGAACAGCAGCAAGTTTCTCTTAAGTGGATCACCCAAGGTTTATCGAACTCAGGGAGGAAGAGGTCAAAGATATCCCTCTCAAGCAACCCTACAACCACAATACAAGAAGTCTCTTGTGTCCCCAACACACCTAATACACTTGTCAGATGTATAGGTGCACTAGTTCGGCGAAGAGATAGTGAAATACAGGTGGTATGAATGTAGATGAGCAGTAGCAACAGCGCCAGAAAAGTGCTTGCTGGCGTGTAGTAAGTAAACATGCAGCAGAACAGTAAATAAACGGAGATTGCAGTATTTGGAAACAAGGCCTAGGGATCGTACTTTCACTAGTGGACACTCTCAACATTGATCACATAATAAAACCACTCTACACTCTCTTGTTGGATGATGAACACCACTAGCTGTGTAGGGCTACAAGAGCACCTCAATGCCGGAGTTAACAAGCTCCACAACATTCGATATTCATATTTAATTAACCTTAGAGTGCATGATAGATCAACACAATTATACCAAGTACTAACATAGCATGCACACTGTCACCTTCATACTATGAAAGGAGGAATAGATCACATTAATATCATCATAGTAATAGTTAACTTCATAATCTACAAGAGATCATAATCATAAACTACGCCAAGTACTACATGATGCACACACTGTCAACATTACATCATGAAGAAGGAATAGAGTACTTTAATAACATCACTAGAGTAGCACATAGATTGATAGTGATACAAAACTCATATGAATCTCAATCATGTAAGGCAGCTCATGAGATCATTGTATTGAAGTACATAGGAGAGAGATTAACCACATAGCTACCGGTACAGCCCTTAGCCTCGATGGAGAACTACTCCCTCCTCATGGGACACAGCAGCGGTGATGAAGATGGCGGTGATGTCGATGGAGAAGCCTTCCAGGGGCACTTCCCCGTCCCGGCGGCGTGCCGGAACAGAGACTCATGTCCCCCAGATCTTGGCTTCGCGATGGCGGCGGCTCTGGAAGGTTTCTCGTACCGTGGCTTATTCGTATCGAAGTTTTAGGTCAGGGACCTTTAAATAGGCGAAGAGGCGGAGTCGGAGGGCTGAAGAGGCGGCGACACAGTAGGGTGGCGCGGCCAGGGCCTGGGCCACGCCGCCTACATGTGTGGGGCCCACAGGGCCCTCCTCTGGTGGCTCTCGGGTGTTCTGGAAGCTTCGTGGAATTCTAAGATGCTGGGCGTTGATTTCGTCCGATTCCGAGAATATTTCCTTACTAGGATTTCTGAAACCAAAAACAGCAGAAAACAGCAACTGGCCCTTTGGCATCTCGTCAATAGGTTAGTTCCGGAAAATGCATAATAATGACATAAAGTGTGAACAAAACATGTAGGTATTGTCATAAAACAAGCATGGAACATAAGAAATTATCGATACGTCGGAGACGTATCAGTCGCCCAAGGGAATTCTCCGGTGGAGCCTTCCGAAACTCGATACTCCAGCCAGACCAAGGAGGACAAGCATATCCTGTAGATCTTCGTCTTGACGCTAGAGGAACCCTAGAACCGCCACCTTTCTTTTTCGATGCGGACGAACAAGCCCCATGCGGCCATCCACCATCCAACGACGGCGAAGGAGGTTAAGACAACCTCCACCGTAGTAGGAAACAACAGGCGCACCGGTGACATATAAGGAACACGGTGACCACCATCGCAACACAACTAGCCATAAACCCCAGGGTCGACGAGATACATGAAGTAGCTACGACCCGCATGACCTAGATTGAACCAGCGCGCTGCCCAGATCGGGCTCGCCCGACCGGTCACCGGCGATCGCCGCACCGCTGCGGTCCAGGCCACTGTATCTCATCACCAGCCCAGCGTCCGTGTTCATCGTTAAGAGCACCACCACCGCTCACCCGCCGGAGCTTCACCTCCACGCGAAGAGGGTCACGCGATGCGCCTCCTAGCACCCCGCCTTTGACGGCCATGCGACCCCACCACGGTAGACGCCTGCGGTGGCAGCGGTTATAGGATCCACGAAAGGGAGGTCTTGTGATGGGGTTGTTGCCCTCCGGAGCCGCCGCTACGTGGGCGACCCGAAAGGAGGGAGGGGTGGCGGTTGGCAGGAGGGGATCGACTGGGTGGCGAGGAGGAACTAGTGAACCCTTTTAGCTAAAGAGGTCCCGCATTTTACTTTTTTATAATATTTTGGCATTTATAATTGGACCGGACCTAGTTCACCTCAGCAAATTTACCCTGACGAACTGGGTTCCACGAGTCAACAATGTTGTCAAACCATGTTAATTTTGTTTTAGTTTACATTGCACACAAAAAGGCACTAGAGTATTCGTATTTGTCCAAAAAAACGTAACGTGATAGTTATTATTCGAAATTTATTTTTAAAAAGGTATACTTGGTTTTGTGGTAACAGTTTCCTCGTGGGAGACGTGGCTGGAGTAGTAGCGTAAGGGCATCTCCAGCGGCGCGACGCAAACGGTCGTTCAGCGACCGATTTCGTCCGCCGTGACCGGAAATGCGTTTGGAGCCTGTTTCAGCAGGGCGACGCAAAGTGACCGGGCCGTCCGCGGAGACGCAAACCTGGCCCAAATATGCGCTAGGTTTGCGTCTCCGCGGACGCTCGGCGGTCGCGCCGAGTGTCCGCCGAAAAAGACGTAGGACCCGCGCGTCAGTGGCTGGAGGGCGATATTATTCCCGCTACTGGCCATTCCCCCGCGCCAAATTGGAAACTAGACTGGCGCGAGCAGTGCAGAAGCGATGCACGTCCTCGCCGCCGCAGCTACCGCCATGGATGTGGAGCAAACCCTCGCACCCGCCGCCGCCCCACACTCCCCCGTAGCCACGGTCATAGCCAGAATGGAGACTGAAGCTCCGGCGGAAGCAAAGCGGGCCGCCGACAGCGGCGGCCGGGAGGCAAAGCCGAAGGCGGCAAAGAAGGTGCTCTCCGCGGAGGAGAAAGTCCTAGAGGCCGCGAAGCGTCGCGGGCGGCGCAAGAACCAGAAGATCAAGACTGCCGCGGCCGCCAACCAGTAGGCCTGGCAGATGCAGATCAAAGCCGGCGTCGCGCAAGTAGCCCTCCATCCGAACTTAGCGGAGGGCTACATGATCGTCAAGAGAGAGGGGATCGCCGGCGTCGCTCCTCCGGCCTCTACGGTCAGCTCGGTAAGTTCCCAGCTGCGCCCTGGAACTCCCGCTCCCTTGCAGGGCCACGCGGCGTCGCGGTTCGCCTCCGGCCTGCAGCCGGTGAAGTTGACCGGGGCGGCGGTTCCCGACCTCAACCGGACGCCTAGAAGCGGTGACTCCTGCCCGGGCGCGACACAGAAGACGCGTCAGGTGCCGGAGGAGATCATGCCGCAGCCCCGCATCCTGTTCGACGAAATTGCGCCGCCTGCCCCGACGATGGACGACCCGGTACGTGAGCTCTGTCAATGTGTGCGAGTGTCCTGTATCATGCGTCTGATGTCCGGTCGTTCGTAGGACTATTGAAAGGACCGCCATGATTCAGACATCCAGGAAATTATCTACGGCGGCGGCTTCGTTCGCGATGATCGGGCCGGGACAGACGCGCATGATGACTGGCCACGAACGCAAGATGCGGAGGACATCGAGACCGCACGGCTGTTCGCCACCCAGCAGACGCAGCCAACTGTTGGAGATATGCCCAAGAGGCAATAATAAATGGTTATTATATATCTTTGTGTTTATGATAATGTTTACATATCATGCTATAATTGTATTAACCGAAACATTGATACATGTGTGTTATGTAAACAACAAGGAGTCCCTAGTAAGCCTCTTGTATAACTAGCTTGTTGATTAATAGATGATCATAGTTTCATGATCATGAACATTGGATGTTATTAATAAACAAGGTTATGTGATTATATGAATGATGTAATGGACACACCCAATTTAGCATAGCATATGATCACGTCATTAAGTTCTATTTGCTATAAGCTTTCGATACATAGTTACCTAGTCCTTTCGACCATGAGACCATATAAATCACTTATGCCGGAAGGGTACTTTGATTACATCAAACGCCACTGCGTAAATGGGTGGTTATAAAGGTGGGATTAGGTATTCGGAAAGTATGAGTTGAGGCATATGGATCAACAGTGGGATTTGTCCATCCCGATGACGGAAAGATATACTCTGGGCCCTCTCGGTGGAATGTCGTCTAATTAGCTTGCAAGCATATGAATGGTTCATAAGAGATGACATACCACGGTACGAGTAAAGAGTACTTTTCATGAGACGAGGTTGAACGAGGTATAGAGATACCGATGATCAAACCTCGGACAAGTAAAATATCGCGTGACAAAGGGAATCGGTATCGTATGTAAATGGTTCAGTCGATCACTAAAGTCATCGTTGAATATGTGGGAGCCATTATGGATCTCCAGATCCCGCCATTGGTTATTGGTCGGAGAGAGGTCTCAACCATGTCTACATAGTTCGCGAACCGTAGGGTGACACACTTAAGGTTTGATGTCGTTTAAGTAGATATGGAATATGGAATGGAGTTCGAAGTTTTGTTCGGAGTCTCGGATGGGATCCAGGACATCACGAGGAGGTCCGGAATGGTCCGGAGAATAAGATTCATATATAGGAAGTCATTTTCTAGGTTTGAAAATGATTCGGTATTTTTCTGGAAGGTTCTAGAAGAATCCGGAAGAAATCAGCATGGAAGGTGGAGTCCTAGAGGGACTCCACCCACCTTGGCCGGCCAGCCTAAGGGAGGAGGAGTCCCAAGTGGACTCCTCCCCATGGTGGCCGGCCACCCCACCAAAGGAAAGGGGGGAGTCCCACTCCCCCTAGGTTTGGTCATATGGAAGGTTTATGTTGGGGTCTTATTCGGAGACTTTTGACCTAATCCTTGGGGCTTCCACCTATATAAAGAGGGGAGGGGAGGGGCTGGCCGGCCACACCAAGACCACCATGGCCGCACCCCCAAGAGCCCCTTCTCCCAGAAACCCTAGCGGTTCCCTCCTCCCTCTCTCTCCCACATAGCTTAGGCGAAGCTCTGTCGGAGATCTCCACCACCACCGCCACCACGCCGTTGTGCTGCCGGGATTCCGAGGAGGATCTACTACTTCCGCCGCCCGCTGGAACGGGGAGAAGGACATCGTCTTCATCAACACCGAACGTGTGACCGAGTACGGAGGTGCTGCCCGATTGTGGCACCGTCAAGATCTTCTACGCGCTTTTGAAAGCGGCAAGTGATCGTCTACCGCAGCAACGAGAGCCTCCTCTTGTAGGCTTTGGAAATCTTCAAGGGTTAGTCTCGTTCATCCCCTCGTTGTTCTCATCTTCTAGATTGCATCTCGGCTTGGATTGCGTTCTCGCGGTAGAAATTTTTTTGTTTTCTATGCTATGAATCCTTACAGTGGTATCAGAGCCGTGTCTATGCATAGATGGTTGCACGAGTAGAACACAATTTTTTGTGGGCGTTGATGCTTATGTTGTCTTTAGTTCGAGTACTTTGCATCTTTGTGGCATGGTGGGATAAAGCGGCTCGGGCTAACTTTACATGACCGCGTTCATGAGACTTGCTCCACGTTCGACATGCAACTTGTATTGCATAAGTGGCTTTGCGGGTGTCTATCTCTCCCACCATAGTGAAGATTCAATTTACTCTTTCTATTGACAACACTAGTATCACCGTTGTGGTTCATGTTCGTAGGTAGATTGGATCTTACTCGAAAACCCTAAACCACGTAAAATATGCAAACCAAATTAGAGACGTCTAACTTGTTTTTGCAGGGTTTGGTGATGTGATATGGCCATGATGTGATGATGAATATGTATGAGATGATCATTATTGTATTGTGGCAACCGGCAGGAGCCTTATGGTTGTCTTTAAATTTCATGTTGAGTAGTATTTCAAAGTAGTTGTAATAGTTGCTACATGAGGTGAACAACCATGAAGACAGCGCCATGGACCTTGACGCTACGCCGACGATGATGGAGATCATGCCCGTTGATGATGGAGATCATGTCCGTGCTTTGGAGATGAAGATCGAAGGCGCAAAGACTAAAGGGCCATATCATATCACATATGAATTGCATGTGATGTTATTCCTTTATGCATCTTATTTTGCTTATAACGCGACGGTAGCATTATAAGATGATCCCTCACATTAATATCAAGATAATAAAGTGTTCTCCCCTCGTATGCACCGTTGCATTGTTTGTCGTTTTGAAGCATCTCGTGATGATCGGGTGTGATAAACTCAACATACAACGGGTGTAAGCCATGTTGCACACGCAAAATACTTGGGTTTGCTTGACGAGCCTAGCATGTACAGACATGGCTTCGGGACAACGGAAACTGAAAGGTTGAACACGAGTCATATGGATGATATGATCAACATGTTGATGTTCACCATTGAAGCTACATCATCTCACGTGATGATCGGTTTTGGTGTAGTGGATGTGGATCGTGTACCACTTAACAACTATGATGGTTGTTGTATTAAGTGGGAGTTCATTAGTAATTAGATTAAAACATGAACTAATTTTCATAAACATAGTCTAAGTAGTATTTTGAATTAATTTTGTAGTATTGGCATCCGTTTTTCTACCATGCGCTAGTCTTGTAATTGAGATAGAAATATTGTTAAGTCTGACAAGAAACTTTACGGACTGGTACCATATTGTTAAAGAATCAAGAAATGATTAAGTCCTATTGCAAACTTTTAGTAAACCTCACATTATTGATTCAAAGAGTTGTAGTTTCAATTAGTACCTAAAGTTATCTTGTCTCCGTGAAACTTGAAGTTCAAATCTGTTTGAAAAGTAAGGAGCTGAAAATTTAGTTTTCAGAAATAATCAAGGTATGAGATATATGTGATATCTAAGACCTTATTGCAAGGTGATAGAATATAATTTGGTGAGACTACATAAACTCATAAGTTTTATGGGAATGTATGAAGGTTGAAGACGCCAGGCGTCCCAATCCTCCAACTAAGTTGGGCACTAACGATATTCGCATATCCATGAAGTAATCGTCCTTAGTATGCACCGTTGCTAAGACTCGTAGTTTCGAAGCATCACGTGATGATCGGGTGTTATAGATTCTACGTGTGCATACAATGGGTGCAAGCCAGATTTGCACATGCGAATACTGAGGTTAAACTTTACGAGCCTAGCATGTACAGACATGGTCTCGAAAAGTCGTCATGATATGATGGATAAAATTATGAGTGAAATTGTTCATCATATTAAAAGGTTACTAATAGTGAAATCTGAAACACTTGTCATATGATGATCAACTTCAAAGTAAGAACCTCAAGGTTATTGGTATTTGACCAACAAACCTAGAAGTTAATGATGTTGAAGTGTTTTTCTGAATAATGAGGAAAGCTAAAAGAGAAACTACAAAAGATATTTTGGCAAAAAGAAAGAAAAAACTAGAAAGTCTAGCTCAGGTGTATATAAATGATATACATGTTATGGTTGTATTCCTAGTTAGGTCATACAATGAAATTCTTGGGTATTAGTACCATATTGGTTGGTATGAAGTGTCATACAAAATAACGCAATACAAGAATACAATGGCCTAAGTGACTGACAAGGAATATGATAGGAACGCACGTCTGGAATAAAAATAAAGTGTTATTATGTTCGTCGTTGGCATTCTATCTAGCCCTTAGAATATATAATAAAAAACTTAATAATTGTTATTTTGCTCTGGTCAAATAAAAACAATGAGTTGTTGAAATTATGACATTACTCCATGTACGATGGATAAGTTATTATAAATCTTAATGGTGAAACACACATACATAACACTGACGCTAAAATGCCATAAGGCAAATGATTTGAATTCCACTTATTTGTGGAACCGCCATTTAGGTCATTTTAGAGAAGAACGCATGAAGGAACTCCATGCAAATTGATTTTTGGAGTCATTTGATTTTTGAATCGTTTGGCGCTTGCAAATCTTTTCTAAAGAGAATAACTAAAATACCGTTCATAGGCCAAGAGTTGAACGGGCAACTAACTTAGTGAAAACATACATGATGATATATGTGGTTCACTGGACATAGTGTGTGCGGGAGATTCTTCTACTTCATGAAAACTTCCAACAATGAATTGAGTATATATATGTAGATATATTCGATAAGGAAGAAGTTTGAAACATTTGAATGGATTCAAATAAGTTTCAGCATGAAGTGGAAATCATCGTAATAGAAAAGTCAAATATCTATGATTGGATCATAGTGGAAATATTTGAATTATTAGTTTTAGCGAACATCTAAGAGAGTTATGAAATTGTTCTACAACTCACATTTCTTGGAGTATCATATTGATGATGAAGTATCTGAGAGATGTATCCAAACCTTGTTGGATTAATGATGAGACAAAATATTATGATGCCATTATATTTTTGTGGATTATGCTTTAGTGACTACCGCTTTTACACTGAATAGAGCATCATCATGATCCGTTGAAATGACACCATATGAGTTATGGCATGGGCATGAACCCTGATAGTCCTTTCTTAAAATTTGGTATGCATAGCATAAGTAAATAAGTTTACAACCAAAATCGGATGAATGTCTTTGTTGGTTATCCCAAAGTATTGATTGGGAATTCTTTTCACTATGGATACAAAGACAAAAGTGTTTATCGATGTTTCTTATTTATTTCCAAGAAATTGTTTCTAGTGAAGTATTTGAGTGGGAGGACAATAGAAATTGATAAGGTTTATGAACCTGAGCATAATGATCAGAGTAGCGCAGCATCGGAATTGGTTTCGGAAGCAGCCACGACGATCATGGCTCCCATGACTACAAAGTGTTTTAGCCATGGAGATCAAAGTACCTATTGAACCTTGTAGGTATGATTTGCTTTGTGATCAAATAAATGATTTGTGGACACATGATTGTTTTTTGAACAATGATAAATCAACTACATACAAAGAAGTTATGATGGGCCCTGACTCCATTAAAATGGCTATACGCCATGAAATCCAAGATAGATGAATACATTTTGAAAATAAATGGATCTATAAAATTGATGGACTTGGATGGAATATCCTTGAAGAAGCTTGACTTGTTGAGAAGTTGTTTACGACAAAGTTCAAAGTGTTGACTACGATAAGATTAGATCTTACGTAGCGATGCTTATAGTCTATGTGGATTATTCTAGTAATCGCTACATATTTCTTTTATGAGATATGATAGTAGGATGGCAAAATACATTATTTAACAGAAGTGTGTATTAAATGTGTATACAAGATACAACCAAGAGTTTTGCTGGTCCTTGGAATACTAGATAGGTATACAAACTTCAATTGGATGAAGTGAGTATCGCGGAGTTGGAATCTTCACCAGATGAAATAGTCAAAGAGTTTTTGATTTCATCAGAGACGATGAAGAGTCTTGCATTTGCAAGAAATTAAGTGGGAGCGCTGAGACATATTTATAATACTTTATGTAGATGACATATAGTTGGTTATAAATGATGTAATTATATACTTGATTAAAAGGTTTCATTAAGAATTAACTTTAAGGAAAGGATATGGACTAAAACAAATTTAGTGTCAAGATCTATGAAGATAGATTGAAACACATAATAAGTTTAAGTCAAAGTACATAGAATGGATATTGAAGTAGTTCAATATAAAAATATTAAGAAAATGTTCTTGTCATGTGAAGGTTTAACAAGACTTGAGTGTATCTGACACTCAATAAGTAAAAAACATATGAGTGATTATAGATCACGAATAATATGTACAAAATCAGATGTCCTATGCTCTGAAAAGTTAGGAGCATATACCAGAATGATTCATGTGATGATCATTGGACAAACAGTAAGAATATCCATGTGTGCTTTAGAAGAACCAAGGATACATATATATTTTTATATGGGGTAATGACAAAACAAATCGCTGTAAGACGTTGCACCGCTATTTGTTTGATCACATATAAAAATGAAATTCAAAATCTCAATTAGGCTAAGTATTGTTTAAAAGGTAGCACAATGCTAGATTTAGAAAAGTTCTAAATATTGTGACGGATTCTACAAACGAAGGCATAGTATGTCATTGTTTTGACAATGACTGAGGATGTTTAAGTCGAAGAGTTCTTGGAGAACTTGGTGTAGTTCCGATTGTTGGAGATATGCCCAAGAGGCAATAATAAAAGTGGTTATTATATATATCTTTATGTTTATGATGAATGTTTATATACCATGCTATAATTGTATTAACCGAAACATTGATACATGTGTGATATGTAAACAACAAAGAGTCCCTAGTATGCCTCTTAACTAGCTTGTTGATTAATAGATGATTAGTTTCATAATCATGAACATTGGATGTTATTAATAACAAGGTTATATCATTATATGAATGATGTAATGGACACACCCGATTAAGCGTAGCATAAGATCACGTCATTAAGTTATTTGCTATAAGTTTTCGATACATAGTTACCTAGTCCTTATGACCATGAGATCATGTAAATCACTTATACCGGAAAGGTACTTTGATTACATCAAACGCCACTGCGTAAATGGGTGGTTATAAAGGTGGGATTAAGTATCCGGAAAGTATGAGTTGAGGCATATGGATCAACAGTGGGATTTGTCCATCCCGATGACGGATAGATATACTCTGGGCCCTCTCGGTGGAATGTCGTCTAATGTCTTGCAAGCATATGAATAAGTTCATAAGAGACCACATACCACGGTACGAGTAAAGAGTACTTGTCAGGAGACGAGGTTGAACAAGGTATAGAGTGATACCGATGATCACACCTCGGACAAGTAAAATATCGCGTGACAAAGGGAATTGGTATCGTATGTGAATGGTTCATTCGATCACTAAAAGTCATCGTTGAATATGTGGGAGCCATTATGGATCTCCAGATCCCGCTATTGGTTATTGGTCGGAGTGAGTACTCAACCATGTCCGCATAGTTCGCGAACCGTAGGGTGACACACTTAAAGTTGGATGTTGAAATGGTAGAACTTGAATATGGAATGGAGTTCGAATATTTGTTCGGAGTCCCGGATGAGATCCCGGACATCACGAGGAGTTCCGGAATGGTCCGGAGAATAAGATTCATATATAGGAAGTCATTTTATGAGATTTAAAATGATCCGGAAGGTTCTATGGAAGGTTCTAGAAGGTTCTAGAAAAGTCCGGAAGAAACCACCAAGGAAGGTGGAGTCCCGGAGGGACTCCACCTCCATGGCCGGCCAACCCTAGAGGGGGAGGAGTCCCAAGTGGACTGCCCCTATGGGGGCCGGCCACCCCCCCACATGGAAGGGGGGAATCCCACCTCAAGTGGGATTCCCACCTTGGGTAGGTTTCCCTATCACATGGAAGGTTTTTGGTTCGGGTCTTATTCGGAGACTTATAGTCCAACACTTGGGGCTTCCACCTATATAATGAGGGGCCAAGGGGAGGGGGCCGGCCACCCAAGACCACAAGGTGGCCGCACCCCCTAGTGGCCGCCGCCCCCCTCTCCCAAACCCTAGCGGCTCTCTCTCCTCCACCACATCCCGCACGCTTAGCGAAGCTCCGCCGGATTTCTCCACCACCACTGACACCACGCCGTCGTGCTGTCGGATTCAAGAGGAGCTACTACTTCCGCTGCCTGCTGGAACGGGAGGTGGACGTCGTCTTCATCAACAACCGAATGTGTGACCGAGTACGGAGGTGCTGCCCGTTCGTGGCGCCGTGATCAAGATCTTCTACGCGCTTTTGCAAGCGGCAAGTGAACGTCTACCGCAGCAACAAGAGCCTCATCTTGTAGGCTTTGGAATCTCTTCAAGGGTGAGACTCGATAATCCCCTCGTTGCTACCGTCTTCTAGATTGCATCTTGGCTTGGATTTCGTGTTCGCGGTAGGAAAATTTTTGTTTTCTATGCAACGTTATCCTACAGTGGTATCAGAGTCGTGTCTATGCATAGATGGTTGCACGAGTAGAACACAATGGTTTGTGGGCGTTGATGCTTATATTGTCTTTAGTTTGAGTACTTTGCATCTTTGTGGCATAGTGGGATGAAGCGGCTCGGGCTAACTTTACATGACCGCGTTCATGAGATTTGCTCCACGCTCGACATGCAACTTGTATTGCATAAGTGGCTTTGCGGGTGTCTGTCTCTCCTACTATAGTGAAGATTCAATTTACTCTTCTATTGACAACACTAGTATCACCGTTGTGGTTCATGTTCATAGGTAGATTAGATCTCTCTCGAAAACCCTAAACCACGTAAAATATGCAAACCAAATTAGAGACGTCTAACTTGTTTTTGCAGGGTTTGGTGATGTGATATGGCCATAATGTGATGATGAATATGTATGAGATGATCATTATTGTATTGTGGCAACCGGCAGGAGCCTTATGGTTGTCTTTAAAATTCATGTTGAGTAGTATTTCAAAGAAGTTGTAATAGTTGCTACATGGGAGAACAATCATGAAGACGGCGCCATTGACCTTGACGCTACGCCGACGATGATGGAGATCATGCCCGATGATGATGGAGATCATGTCCGTGCTTTGGAGATGAATATCAAAGGCGCAAAGACAAAAGGGCCATATCATATCACATATGAACTGCATGTGATGTTAATCCTTTTATGCATCTTATTTTGCTTAGATCGCGACGGTAGCATTATAAGATGATCCCTCACTAAAATCTCAAGATAATAAAGTGTTCATCCTTAGTAGCACCGTTGCAAAGACTTGTCGTTTCGAAGCATCTCGTGATGATCGGGTGTGATAGAATCAACAAGTGCATACAACGGGTGCAAGACAGTTTTGCACATGCGGATACTAAGGTGGCCTTAACGAGCCTAGCATGTACAGACATGGTCTCGGAACACGTGATACCGAAAGGTAGAGCATGAATCATATGGTTGATATGATGAACACTTTGAGTGTTCGCCATTGAAATCACACCTTGTCTCGTGATGATCGGACTTAGGTGCGGTGGATTTGGTTCGTGTGATCACTAAGACAATGCGAGGGATATTGTTTTGAGTGGGAGTTCACCTAGATTTTTAATTATGTTGAATTAAAATTTGAACTCAATTTGTCATAAACTTAGTCTAAACTATTGCAAATATATGTTGTAGAAATGGCGTCCCCAATCAATTTTAACCAGTTCCTAGAGAAAGAAAAGCTTAAGAGCAACGGTAGCAACTTCACCGACTGGTTCCGTCATGTGAGGATTTTCCTCGCTGGCGGAAATCTGCAATATGTGCTTGATGCACCGCTAGGTGACCCTCCTGCAGAAACTGAAACCGATGAAGTAAAGAATGTTTACGCGACTCGGAAAACTCGGTACTCTCAAGTTCAGTGTGCCATCCTATACAGTCTGGAAGTCGATCTTCAAAAACGTTTTGAGCACCACGATCCACATGAGTTGATAAAATAGTTGAAGACTATTTTTGAAACTCATGCGGCCGTGGAATGCTATGAAGCATCGAAACACTTCTTCAGTTGCATGATGGAAGAAGGTAGCTCCGTTAGTGAGCACATGCTCGTTATGACCGGCATGCGAAGAAACTCAGTGACTTGGAAATAGTTATTCCTAACAGACTGGGGATTAATCGTATCCTTCAATCACTGCCACCTAGTTACAAGAACTTTGTGATGAACTACAATATGCAGAACATGAACAAAGAGTTACCTGAACTCTTCTCCATGCTTAAAGCTGCTGAGATTGAGATCAAGAAAGAGCACCAAGTGTTGATGGTCAACAAGACCACCAGTTTCAAGAAACAGGGCAAGTCTAAAGGCAAATTCAAGAAGGGTGGCAAGAAAGCTGCCACGCCTCCTGTGAAACCTAAGACTGGCCCTAAACCTGATGCTGAGTGCTATTACTGCAAGGAGAAGGGACACTGGAAGCGTAATTACTCCAAGTATTTGGAGGATCTGAAGAGCGGCCTTGTCAAGAAGAAGAAAGAAGGTATATCTGATATACATGTTATAGATGTTTATCTTACTGGTTCTCGTACTAGTACCTGGGTATTTGATACTGGTTCGGTTGCTCATATTTGTAACTCGAAACAGGAACTAAAGAATAAACGAAGACTACTAAAGGATGAAGTGACGATGCGCGTTGGAAATGGATCCAAAGTCGATGTGATCGCTGTCGGCACACTTCCTCTACATCTACCTTCGGGATTAGTTTTAAGCCTAAATAATTGTTATTTTGTACCCGCGTTGAGCATGAACATTATATCTGGATCTTGTTTAATGCAAGACGGTTATTCATTCATGTCTGAGAATAATGGTTGTTCTATTTTTATGAATAATATCTTTTATGGTCGAGCACCTGAAAAGAATGGCTTATTTCTGTTAGATCTCGATAGTAGTGATACACATATACATAACATTGATGCTAAGCGAATTAAATTAAATGATAATTCTACTTATATGTGGCACTGTCGTCTTGGTCATATTGGAGTGAAACGCATGAAGAAACTCCATACCGATGGATTACTTGAATCACTTGACTTTGAGTCACTTGATAGATGCGAAGCATGTCTAATGGGAAAAATGACTAAGACTCCATTCTCTGGTATTATGGAGCGAGCTACTGACTTATTGGAAATCATACATACCGATGTGTGCGGACCAATGAGCGTAGCATCGCGCGGTGGTTATCGTTATATTCTAACCTTCACAGATGATCTGAGTAGATATGGGTATATCTATTTCATGAAACATAAATCCGAAACTTTTGAGAAGTTTAAGGAATTCGAAAGTGAAGTAGAAAATCAACGTAACAAGAAGATCAAATTTCTACGATCTGATCGCGGAGGTGAATATCTGAGTTATGAGTTTGGCATGCATTTAAAGAAATGCGGAATACTTTCACAATTGACACCGCCGGGAACACCACAACGTAACGGTGTGTCCGAACGTCGTAATCGAACTCTCTTAGATATGGTTCGTTATATGATGTCTCTTACTGATTTGCCGTTATCATTTTGGAGTTATGCATTAGAGACAGCCGCATTCACTTTAAATAGAGCACCATCAAAATCCGTTGAAACGACACCGTATGAATTATGGTTTAAAAAGAAACCTAAGCTGTCGTTCCTTAAAGTTTGGGGTTGCGAAGCCTATGTAAAGAAGTTACAACCGGACAAGCTAGAACCCAAAGCGGAGAAATGCGTCTTCATAGGATACCCTAAGGAAACTATAGGGTACACTTTCTATCACAGATCCGAAGGCAAAATCTTTGTTGCTATGAACGGAACCTTTCTTGAGAAAGAATTTCTCACTAAAGAAGTGACTGGAAGAAAAGTAGAACTCGATGAGATTGATGAATCTTCACTAGTTGATCAGAGTAGCGCAGTACCGGAAGTTGTTCCTGTGCCGCCTACACCAACAACAGAGGAAGCTAATGATAATGATCATGAAACTTCAAACGAGATAGCTACTGAACCTCGCAGATCGACAAGGGAACGTGCCACTCCTGATTGGTATGATCCTTGTCTAAATGTCATGATTGTGAACAACAATGATGAGGACCCTGCGACGTGTGAAGAAGCGATGATGAGCCCAGATTCCAACAAATGGCAAGAAGCCATGAAATCCGAAATGGGATCCATGTATGATAACAAAGTATGGACTTTGGTAGACTTACCTGATAGCCGAAAGGCTGTCGAGCATAAATGGATCTTCAAGAGAAAAACAGATGCTGATGGTAATATTACTGTCTATAAAGCTCGACTTGTCGCAAAGGGTTTCCGACAAATTCAAGGTGTTGACTACGATGAGACTTTCTCACCTGTAGCGAAGCTAATATCTGTGAGGATTTTGTTAGCAATAGCTGCATTTTTCGATTATGAGATTTGGCAGATGGATGTCAAAACGGCGTTCCTTAATGGAGACATTGAGGAAGAGTTGTATATGGTACAACCCAAAGGTTTTGTCGATCCTAAAAATGCTGACAAAGTATGCAAACTTCTGCGTTCAATTTATGGACTGAAGCAAGCATCGAGAAGTTGGAACCGACGCTTTGATAAAGTGATCAAAGACTTCGGGTTTATACAGTGTCATGGAGAGGCCTGTATTTACAAGAAAGTGAGTGGGAGCTCTGTAGCATTCCTGATATTATATGTAGATGACATATTATTGATTGGGAATGATATAGAACTATTAAGCAGTGTAAAAGGTTATTTGAATAATAGTTTTTCAATGAAAGACCTTGGTGAAGCATCGTATATATTAGGCATCAAGATTTATAGAGATAGATCAAGACGCCTAATAGGGCTATCACAAAGTACATACCTGGACAAGATTCTAAAGAAGTTTAGAATGGACGAAAGTAAGAAAGGATTCTTACCTATGTTACCAGGCAAGGTCTTGAGTAAGACTCAAGGACCAGCTACGGCAGAAGAAAGAGAAAGGATGAGTCAGATCCCCTATGCCTCGGCAGTAGGCTCTATCATGTATGCCATGCTATGTACTAGACCGGATATAGCACATGCTGTCAGTTTGACTAGCAGATATCAAAGTGATCCAGGGATGGAACACTGGACAGCGGTCAAGAATATCCTGAAGTACTTGAAAAGAACTAAGGATATGTTTCTTTGTTATGGAGGTTACCAAGAGCTCGTTGTAACAAGTTACTCCGATGCAAGTTGGAACACTGATCCTGATGACTCTAAGTCACAGTCTGGGTACGTGTCTATATTGAATGGTGCTGCAGTAAGCTGGGCAAGCTCAAAGCAGTGCACGGTGGCGAAGTCTTCAACAGAATCGGAGTACATAGCGGCTTTAGAGGCTTCATCAGAAGCGGTATGGATGAAGAGGTTCATTGTAGAGCTCGGTGTGGTTCCTAGTGCATTGGACCCATTAGTCATCTACTGTGACAACATGGGTGCCATCGCCAATGCACAAGAACCAAGGTCACACAAGAGGCTGAAGCATATCAAGCTGCGTTATTGATACGTCCAATTTGCATCACTATTTTGTATCATAATTTGCTGTTATTCATTGATATATTTCATGTTTGGACACAATACTTATGTTATTTCATCTATTTTGCATGTTTCATCATTATTGGAGGATCAAGCACCGGAGCCAGGATTCTGCTGGAAAAAGCACCGTCAGAATGCAATATTTCGGAAGATCAACTGTAGAAGGAAATTATACCAAAAATCCTATTTTCCCAGATGACGAAGGAATCCAGAAGGGGGAGCCAGGTGGGCCCAAGGTGGGCCCACACCACAGGGCGGCGCGGCCCATGGCCTGGCCGCGCCACCTGGTGGTGAGGGGGCCCCACAGCCTCTTTCGCCTCCTTTTCTTCGTGAAATCCTTCGTCCCGAAGACCTAAGCCACAGAGGGTACCTCGCGAAGGATTCTGACCGCCTCGCGGGCGGAGAACACCAGAGAGAAAAGAGCTCTCCGGCGGCTGAAATCCGCCGGGGAAATTCCCTCCCGGAGGGGGAAATCGACGCCATCGTCACCGTCATCGAGCTGGACATCATCTCCATCACCATCACCATCATCTCCACCATCATCACCGCCGTCTCCACCACTGCACATCGTCACCGCCGTAGCAATTTGGGTTTGATCTTGATTGTTTGATAGGGGAAACTCTCCCGGTATTGATTTCTACTTGTTGTTGATGCTATTGAGTGAAACCATTGAACCAAGGTTTATGTTCAGATTGTTATTCATCATCATATCATCTCTGATCATGTTCCATATGATGTCTCGTGAGTAGTTCGTTTAGTTCTTGAGGACATGGGTGAAGTCTAAATGTTAGTAGTGAACCATGGTTGAGTAATATTCAATGTTATGATATTTAAGTTGTGGTGTTATTCTTCTAGTGGTGTCATGTGAACGTCGACTACACTTCACCTTCATGGGCCTAGGGGAATGCATCTTGTATTCGTTTGCTAATTGCGGGGTTGCCGGAGTGACAGAAACCTAAACCCCCGTTGGTATATCGATGCAGGAGGGATCGCAGGATCTCAGAGTTTAAGGCTGTGGTTAGATTTATCTTAATTACTTTCTTGTAGTTGCGGATGCTTGCAAGGGGTATAATCACAAGTATGTATTAGTCCTAGGAAGGGCGGTACATTAGCATAGGTTCACCCACACGACACTTATCAAAACAATGAAGATTAATTAGCCATATGTAGCGAAAACACTAGACTAAAATCCCGTGTGTCCTCAGGAACGTTTGGTCATTATAAGTAAACAAACCGGCTTGTCCTTTGTGCTAAAAAGGATTGGGCCACGCGCTGCAATTGTTACTCTCGCACTTTACTTACTCGTACTTTATTCATCTGTTACATCAAAACCCCCTGAATACTTGTCTGTGAGCATTTACAGTGAATCCTTCATCGAAACTGCTTGTCAACACCTTCTGCTCCTCGTTGGGATCGACATTCTTACTTATCGAAGATACTACGATACACCCCCTATACTTGTGGGTCATCAAGACTATTTTCTGGCGCCGTTGCCGGGGAGTGAAGCGCTATTGGTAAGTACAATTGGTAAGGGAAACTTTTACTGCTAGTGCTGATTTTATTTCTGCCTGCTGCTATAAGTCATTATGGAGAGATCTTCTCTCGAATGTTTGTTTGGAAAATCTACTACTACTGCAAAGGTAGTGGATAAGGCGCCAGGTGAGGAAGAGATACCATACAAAATACCTATGAAAATTATTGAACGTGTAGTGGATAACCGTTATACAGGGGATGGAACTGTCCACCCTGGAGATCATTTACTATTTTTACATGAATTATGCGGTTTATTCAAGTGTGCAGGTATTGCTATGGATGAAGTGAGGAAGAAACTATTCGCTATATCGCTGTCTGGTAAAGCGGCGCATTGGTATAAATTACTGGATAATGGGGATTCTCTTGAATGGAATGAAATTGTGCCCCGGTTTTATTCTAAGTTCTATCCTCCAAGTGAAATTCATAAGGATCGGAACCGCATATATAATTTTTGGCCTCATGATGGAGAGAGTATTGCCCAAGCGTGGGGAGATTGAAGTCTTTAATGCTCAAATGCCCCATTCATGAGCTTCCTGGTAATGTTAT